>NC_137012.1:18515255-18569251 GCF_032717465.1 Coenobita brevimanus | reverse complement strand
CTAGGATGACATGCCCAGATGGGGTAAGCAAGTGGTCGCCCTGGCTTACAGTTCCTTGGAAAGGTGCTGGGGGATCCAGGGGGTCAAGCTCCTTGCGATGCCACTGCTGGATGAGATCTGGTTCCTGGCTGGGCAAAGCATGCAGGAGGAGCTGAGAAAGAGTGTCTACAAGTGCAGTGGAGTCGGCCAGGCCGGAAGGAGATTTCATAACTGAACTCCTCCAGGGAGCTCACACCATCGGATGAGCTGGGCCATTGTGGGCGTGAGATTGTCACAGCTCACTGGAGGGACTGGTGATCAGTGATTATGGTACTTTGGGTCCCTGAGGACAGGCCCGGAAGTGCTCAAGTGCCTAGATGGGATGCTCTGTTGAACCCTCTTGGTATAGCATAGTTTTTTTTCCACCTGATTGAGGCAATGACCGGGCACAGGCGATGATATGCCTGCTGTGGCCCTCTTGGACTTGGCACTAGCACAGCTACTTATCGTCATTAGGGAAACGTTCTTGAAGAGAGCCAGAATGGGAGGGCATAATTGGGGAAGGGGCCATGATGGGGGAAGAAACGAAGGACCCTTAAGTTGCTGGAAGGTGGCTCATCTCGTCCATCCAGAGATGAATGGTTCTCCCTTACGGGTCAGGGTTGTGGAGGGGTTTGGCAATTTGGGCTTAACTTCCTTCACAAATAAGCGGTACAGGGACGTCAGGCTGGAGGAAGGCTTGAATCCTACAAAAGTCTGTGGTGGGGGTAAGGACCGCATGGTGTGGAGTTTGTCTGGGTCAGGAGATATGCCAGTCTGGGGGATGACGTGTCCCAGAATGAGGTGGTTCTGGTGGCCAGGACACACTTGGTTGGCCGGGAGTTTGAGGCCTGCCCATCGGACTCCCGGTGAAAACCTGGCAGAGGGCGCTGGTGCAGGTGGTCTAGTTCAGGTCTGGCTGGAAGACTCTGATGTCATCCAAGCACGTGAGACAGATCTCCCACATGAGGTCACTGAGGACAGATTCCATTAATCTGGGAGAAGGTGGCAGTGGGCGTTAGCAAAGGCCAAAGGGTGCAACATTAAATCCGTAACGTTTCCCATTCCTGGTTGAGAAGTTGCTGGTTTTTGTCTGTCCTCCTATCGGACCAGGACCTGCCAATATCCTGATTGGAGGTCGAAAGATAGAGAACCAGGAGGTGTCGTATAGGGAATCCATAGGGAGTCATCTATGTAAGTGGGAGTGGGAGTGGCATTCCGTAGGGAAGGCCGTTAAGCTGGCAGGTAACTGACGCAGAACTACATCGTACCATCCTTTCTTTTCTTCACGAGGACTATGGGGGAGAATCTGGGGCTGGTGGAGGAGGAGACAACTCTCATTTCGATCATCTCCTGTAGCTCCATGTCTTCCTTTCTTCCTGTTGTTTGGGGTTCTTTCTGCCAGGATGGCTGCCAGATTGGTGGGCCTGTCATATGGATCTCTATGAACCAGGTGGGTGGTGTGTCCAATGTTAGAGGATCCCACTGTGGAACAGATCCTGGAAGTCCAGGAGGAGGCCTTCCTCGAGGGTATCTCATTTGTGGGTGGGAGAGTTGGTCGGGGATGGCAATGGGTAGTCAGAGTGGGAGGGGGAGGGGGCGGGTGGGCTTGGCCTCCTCCATCTCTCTCTGATTATGAGCCCTTTAGGGTGGGTGAGGGGCTTAGGGGGTTGAGGTTATAATCCAGACTACGTGGTGGGCTGAGAAGGGGAAGGGGAAGGTTGGGAGCAGAAGGCAGGTACTGAGAGGGTTCCAGGTGGCAGGTATGGGGGAGAATAAGACAGAGGGTGGCCTGAGGGCCGGTTGAGGGGCAACCAGGCTTTCATGGTGGGGGGAATGGTGATGGCAGAGGAAATGGTGGCGGGGAAAGGGGGAGAAGGGGGGGGGACATCAGGGGGGAGGAAAAAGAGGGGGTGGGGAGGGATATTAGGAGGAGGAAAGAGGGGGAGGGACATCAGGGGGGGAGGAAAGAGGGTGGGAGAGCCCTCCGGCAGGGGCCGTGGTGTGCAGGTGCAGACGACACGAGAGGGGGTGGGGGGCCTGGGGCGTGATCTTGGAAACTGGGACAGTCTGTTGCGGCAACCAATGGTGGCTCCTAACTTCTGCAATAGGTCCAACCCTACCATTATCAAATGTAAATGTGACATGAAGAGTCGAATACTATGAACTTAAGGCTGGGTCGACACTGGCTGAAGGTTGTCGTGGACGCGCAGGGTCCGTGTTTCCCCACCGATTGTCAGGGGGCCATCCCCCGTATCCAATAAGCAGGAGTAGCCGTTGGGAAATCAACGTGGGCCAAAGGTCGATTTGTGAAGGGAGAAGTAGTGGCTATGCTAGGCAGGATCCGGCCGCTCCCGTATCATCCAGAAGTCTGACTTTGACCCTGCTCAGCTTCATTTTTGTGGTAAACTGGGGGGCTGGCATCTGGGGGAAGTGGTCCCCGCCACCGTGGGAAGGTGCGGGGGGCGGTCCTAAAAATCCAACTGTCTGGGGTTTCCTTCTTCCTTCCCCCGCTCCTGCTCCCCAGGTTCTGTCTCCTCCATGGGTGCTGGCCCATCCTCTGTTGCCCCATTCCCTGAGAGAGGAAACTTTACGTTGGCCTGGGGTGGTGGTTTTATGTCATGCAGCTTTGGGTTGATCTCTGATATCTTAGAAGTGGGCAATCTGAAGAGTTGGACACGGAGAACTTCCCAGGGATTCACTAGGATGAGGTTGGGGCTTTCCCTGGGCAGGCTGGGACGCTGGTCTGGTGGGGTGTGCTCTCGCCAGGCTGGGTGCTGGGGGTGGGGCTGGTGCGGGGCATAGGCGGATGTGGCTTTGACTGGGGGAGCCGGGATATTCGTGAGAAACATTTTTACCACGTTGATTTGCTGAGGTGCCGGGTGGGAGGTCAAGAGGCGATGTATCAGTTGGACAATCTTATCCATGTCTCCAGTCAGGTCATGGATCCTAAAGTGCGTCTTGACCATGCTGGGGACCACTCTAAGAAGGGTATTAAAGGTGTGTTGCTCCCCGGGTTTCATCATTCTGCCTCTGCCTAGGCGCAGCAGTGACCAGGCATCTGGCCTGGATTAAAGTATCATCCAAGTTTCCATTTCGAAAGTCAAACTATCCAGGTGGGATAAGTGCCACCACTTTACCTAGTGATGAGGTGATGGCTTGAATCAACGAGTTTCATTGAAATTCTCCCAGGTGAGCCCGGGACGATCTTGGGTGCTATATTAGCTGCCACTTTGCCCAGTAGCGGGAGTGTGACTGCAATTTTCTGCTTGTCATCCTCTGAAACCGATATCTAGCAAAGGTTTAATAATTGCCAGGTATGTGTGCACATCATACTGTCTCGGGGTCGAACTTAGGTAATTGCACATGTGGTTTGGTTGCCATTTTGGCCAGTATTTCCTGATTACCTTTCTCGTATACCCGGGTCAAGAACCACTGCAATCCACTGCAGCTTAATGCTAGGTGTTTGGGGTCGGCTTCCCGTCCCTCTAACGCCTAGTGTGTAGCTGGGTTCCCTTTCTAGATCGGAGGTTAGACAAATAGGAGAGAGGCTGGACACAAAAACACCTTACATATGTATTACTAAGTTCGACAGTGGAACAGGTAGATGTCAAGACTACAGATACACTGGACAATTATAATGCATGGGTTAGATATGAGTTATGAGTATTGCGCAGGATATAATTCAAATCAATGTTGGGTCAGGTGAATAGCACTTAGGGCAGAAGTTTATTAACTATTATTGCAGGAAGTCCATGATACATTTATATGGATGGAGCAGGTGGCCCTATTACACTGCTGGTAGTTATTACTTTAACACTGGGGTCTGTGTATGATTTTAGTATGATACGGAGTTATTAGATGGTAGCGTATTCACTATAATAGACCAGTATTTCACTGCTAGGCTGTGTTCACGGCTTCACTTTTAATTCTGTTTACTCCCCCACTTTTATATTGTCACTGGTGTTTCTTACACTGACTTCCTACATATGGTTAATTCACTGTTCTGCCTTCACATCACTGAGTCACGAATGCTGTGTATTCACTGTCACTCCTTTTGGGTCTGGGCGTCGTGGCGGTCAGGTACAAGGGCGGGGGAAGTGTCCCAGTCCCCTTACTGATGGGGCTAGGTTCTGCCAGGGGCCTCTGTGTTCAGGGCCATGGGATCACGCGTAGGGGCGTCCTCTCTCATCTAGGGCTGTGGGTGGCGAAAAGCCCCGCGCTCTCGGGGCTTGGGGCGGGAGTACAGCCCTCAGGGCTGGGGCCAAATAACTGACTGAACTTCTCGCTCAGGTGCCTGACGGAGGACGATGATCTCCGGCGTCGGGGTGTAGGGAGGTCCCGCCCAGGGGTCCTGGGGGCGGTCTGGAGGTCCCGAGGGCTGGGGTCCCCGGTGTTCAGTGGCACCATCAGTAAGGGGCTGTGGCGCCTGCCTATGTCGGGGTCAGTCAGGTGAGGCCTCTCCGGATCTGGCTGCAGGGAGAAGAGGCCAACGGAAGCCACGGGACCTCTCCAGTATTCCTCCAGGCTGGGGACTCCCTCTGAGTTGTAGGTCGGCGAACAGGGTTCAGCACCTGACGGAGGAGCGGCTACAGGCCGTCTCCTGCTGTAGGGCCCGGCTACTGGCCATGGCCTTCTAGGGGCGTGGCTACAGGCCGTCGTTAAGGCCCGACTTCTGGCCGTGGCCTGGGGGAGGGGCGGCTACAAGCCGACTCGGGTGCACCTTCAGAGCAGCTACAGGCCGTCGCCTGATGAAGGCAGGAGCAGCTACAGGCCATCTCCTGACTTCCCTCAGAGCGGCTACAGGCCATCTCCTTCAGGAGGGTTGAGCGGCTACAGGCCGTCTCGGGGAGGACACCTTCAGAGCAGCTACAGGCCATCTCCTAATTTCCCTCAGAGCGGCTACTGGCCGTTACCTTCAGGAGGGTTGAGTGGCTACAGGCCGTTTCGGCGAGGACACCTTCAGAGAGGCTACAGGCTTTCTCCTGTTTTCCCTCAGAGCGCCTACAGGCCGTCTTTTTCAGGAAGGTTGAGCAGCTACAGGCCGACTCGAGAAGGGCACCTTCAGAGCGGCTACAGGCTGTCTCCTGACAAAGGCGGGAGTGGCTACCGGTCATCTCCTGTTTTCCCTCAGAGCAGCTACAGGCCGTCTCCTTCAGGAGGGTTGAGCGGCTATAGGCCATCTCAAGGGTGCTGACTGGAGCTGGAGTAACAACTCCACCCCGATGTTGGCTGGGGATGGCTCGCCCGGAAGGTAGTCTAGTATTCCTGCTATGGTGGCGGCGGGCGAGCTCCGGGTTATAGGGCGCACGGCCCGAACGGACTAATGTCGTTGTCACCCTGAGTCCTGTCGTGCTGTGGGCTCCTTCTAGGGGTGTTGGGTCCACCCCTGTGGCACTATACTGTATTTTACCACCGTTTGCTGGGAAAAAGTCACGTCCCTGTGACTGGAGGTGGTAAATTTTGGTGTCGTAGGTGTGGTAGACTGGTTGTAGATGTTGGAAGAGGGCGTGCCAGGCTGTGGTGGCTGAGTTCTCGTCTAGCTGCTTGTCACAGGTGATGAAGAGGGTGGATGAGTCGATGGAGGAGTGGAGGAGTCGTATGAGGTGGTGAGATCCTCAGACTCGTTTCCGTCCAAAGGGCGGCGCCCATATGGCTCGTCGAATCCTCATGGTACTAGGTGTTATCTTCTGGGCAGGGCTGTGTTGCATGCTGGAGAAGGATGGTGAGTGTGGCATTTTATGCCGGGGTAATGTTGCGTGGCGTCTCTGGGGAGTGTAGGTGGCTGGGATTTGGGCCTGGTATATCATGAGCGTGAGATGATTTAGAGCAGGGGTAGGGGTGTGATTTTGCTGCAAGGTGGGTGGGGTGGGAGAGTGGGTGTATTGGGCGGGTGGGCAGGAGAGGCGGCCGGAGCGTGTGATGTTGTTTTAAGGGTGGGTGTGGGCAGTGATGTGAGCATGAGGTGTCTGCGCATGTATGAGGTGCGTGGGGCGAGTGCGGGCGGCTGTGGGGTGGTAGGAGTGTGGGCGGCGCGGGGAGCGGAGTGTAGGGTGAGTGGGTGGGGGGCGTCATGGGAGCATGGGCAGTGCAGGTGGAGTTGGGGGTGGGAGACAAGGCAGGTGGGGCCAAGGGGGCATGTGCGGGCAGTGGGCTGGGAGATGCGGTGGCAGTGGTGGGTGACAGCTGGGGCAGGGGTGTGGTGGGCGGAGGGGGTGCGGGGGTGTGGGTGGGACATGCGGTGCTGGGCGTGGGAGAGGAGGCAGCGGGTGGTGAGGAGGTGGGAGGGTGGTGGGAAGTTGGTGGTGTCGGAGGGTTTTCAGGTGAGGTGGGATGCGGCATGACGGAAGGTGAGGTGGAGGTGGCGGGGGAGGGGGAGGGAGAGAGAGAGATGGCGAGGGGGAGATGTAGCAATCATAGGAGGTAGAGGGAAGTGGCACAGGGGTAGTGGGTGGGATGGGGCATGGGGCCGGGGCGGTGGGGGCAGAAGTGCAAAAAGGGAGCACATGCCGGTTTCAGAGAGTGCAGGGAGTGCCGTGGTACTCGATGGTCACCTGATAGGGGTTAGGGACGTGGATGATGGTGCGGGGCCCCATGAAGCACAGTGCAAGCCTCTGGGGGGTGGGGAGCTGGGCTATCATAACTGTGTCACCCGGCTTATAGGGGTTGGAGGCAGTGACGGGGTGGAGGACCAGGTTATTTTGGAGGTGGGTCAGCCAACGTTTGAGATGGTGTAATGGGTCTGATGTGGGGGTTGAAGCGGGGGGTTGCAAATGCTGCCAAAGGGGCAGGAAGAGGGGTATTTTCCCAAACACTCTTTCATACGGTGAAATTCCGTCCTCTGAGGGGCAGGAGTTGATGCCCCATTGTATGATTTTTACATGGGCAGGCCAGTCATCGTCTTTGGCGACTTCTATCTGGGTGTGTGCGATGGCTTTGCTCGCATATGGCATTTCCTTGGGGCCAGTAAGGGGGTGAGTGGGAGATGTTATAGCTGAATATGTGGGCCAGCTCCTCCCAGATCTTACTGGTGAACTCGGGTGTGTTATCGGAGTGGATCGCTTGTGGGATACCGAAATACGGGAATACGTGCCGAATCAGGGCGTCAGCCACTGCAACAGCATGATGTTCCTTCACTGGGCAGGCTATGACGAATTTGGAGTATGTATCGACTAACGTGATCACGTACCTATAGCCCGATTTCGGGGGTAAGGGTCCCACTACATTGATTGCCAATAGCTGCCAAGGTTTGTGGGTGGTAATATGGCCCGATGGACCGGCGGTATGGGTGATGTCTTTCCCGAGGGCGCATGCTCGGCAGGATTGGATAATTTCCTTGGCAAGGGTGGAAGGACTGGGTGCCCAGTAGGTGCCATTAAAGACCTGCAGGAGTTTTTTGTGCCCAGGTGGATGTCGTTGTGCGTGTGCAGGTGTCGGAGGGTGTCGAGGGCGGCGTCGGGGGCTAGGATGACATGCCCAGATGGGGTAAGCAAGTGGTCGCCCTGGCGATACAGTCTCTTGAAAAGGTGCTGGGGGATCCAGGTGGGTCGCTCCTTGCGATGCCACTGCTGGATGAGATCTGGTTCCGGCTGGGCAGCATTTATGAGGAGCCGAGAAAGAGTGTCTGCGTTGGTGTGGAGTTTGCCAGGCCGGTATGAGATTTCATAACTGAACTCCTCCAGGGTCTCACGCCATCGGATGAGCTGGGCATTGTGGGTGTGAGATTGCCGCAGCCACTGGAGGGACTGGTGATCAGTGATTATGGTAATTTGGGTCCCTGATAGATACGCCCGGAAGTGCTCAAGTGCCCAGATGATGCTCAGGCACCCTCTTGGTGGCGGCATAGTTTTTCCACCTGATTGAGGGTACGACCGGCACAGGCGATGATATGCTCGTGGCCCTCTTGGACTTGCACTAGCACAGCGCCGATCGCCATTAGGGAAACGTCTGTATAGAGCCAGAATGGGAGGGCATAATTGGGGAAGGCCATGATGGGGGCAGAAACGAGTTTACCCTTAAGTTGTTGGAAGGTGGCTCATCTCGTCCATCCAGATGAATGGTTCTCCCTTACGGGTCAGGTTGTGGAGGGGTTTGGCAATTTGGGCGAACTCCTTCACAAAACAGCGGTAATAGGACGTCAGGCTGAGAAAGGCTTGAATCCCATAAAAGTCTGTGGTGGGGGTATGACCGTGATGGTGTGGAGTTTGTCTGGGTCAGGAGATATGCCAGCCTGGGGGATGACGTGCCCCAGAATGAGGTGGTTCTGGTGGCCAGGACACACTTGGTTGGCCGGAGTTTGAGGCCTGCCTGTCGGATCCTGGTGAAAACCTGGCAGAGGCGCTGCAGGTGGTCGGCCCAGGTCTGGCTGAAGACTCTGATGTCATCCAAGTACGTGAGACAGATCTCCCACA
This sequence comes from Coenobita brevimanus, assembly GCF_032717465.1. Taxonomy (NCBI): domain Eukaryota; kingdom Metazoa; phylum Arthropoda; class Malacostraca; order Decapoda; family Coenobitidae; genus Coenobita; species Coenobita brevimanus. The sequence goes on along the minus strand of NC_137012.1, from coordinate 18,560,822 downwards.
TGAGGCCACTGAGGACAGATTCCATTAATCTGGAGAAGGTGGCAGGGGCGTTACAAAGGCCAAAGGGCAAAACATTAAATCCGTAATGTTTCCCATTCCTGGTTGAGAAGGCGGTTTTTTGTCTGTCCTCCGATCGGACCAGGACCTGCCAATATCCTGATTGGAGGTCGAAGATAGAGAACCAGGAGGTGTCGTATAGGGAATCCAGGGAGTCATCTATGTGCGGGAGTGGAGTGGCATCCTTGGTGGTTGTCATTAAGCTGGTGGTAATTGACGCAGAACTACATCGTACCATCCTTTTTCTTCACGAGGACGATGGGGGAGGACCTGGGGCTGGTGGAGGAGGAGACAACTCTGGCTTCGATCATCTCCTGTATCTGGCGGTCTTCCTCTTCCTGCTGTTTGGGGTTCTTCTGCCAGGATGGCTGCCAGATTGGTGGGCCTGTCATATGGATCTTATGAACCAGGTGGGTGGTGTGTCCAATGTTGGTGGATCCCACCGCGAACAGATCCTGGAAGTCCAGGAGGAGGCTTTGGAGGGTATCTGACTGGTGTGTGGAGAGATGGTCGGGGATGGGGGACAGAAGGCCGGGGGAGTGGGAGGGGGAGGGGGCGCAGGGCTCGGCTTCCTCCATCTCTCTGATTATGAGCCCTTTAGGGAGGGTGAGGGGCGAGGGGGCGAGGTTGGCAATCCAGACTGCCATGTAATGAGGCGGAAGGAAGGTTGGGAGCAGAAGGCAGGCCGAGAGGGTTCCAGGTGGCAGGAGTGGGGAGAATAAGACAGAGGTGCCTGAGGGCCGGTTGAGGGGCAACCAGGCTTCATGGTGGGGGGGAATGGTGACGGCAGAGGAAATGGTGGCGGGGAAAGGGGGAGAAGGGGGGGGGACATCAGGGGGGGAGGAAAGAGGGGGGGCAGGGGGAGGGATATTGGGGGAGGAGGAAAGAGGGGGGAGGGACATCAGGGGGGGGAGGAAAGAGGGGGGGAGAGTCTTCCGGCAGGGGCCGTGGTGTGCAGGTGCAGACGACACGAGGGGGTGGGGGGTCAGGCGATTTTTGAAACTGGAGCTGTCTGTTGCGGCAATCAATGGTGGCTCCTAACTTCTGCAATAGGTCCAACCCCAGGTATCCATCGTAATTGTGACAGGAAGAGTCGAATACTATGAACTTATGCTGGGTCGACACTGGCTGAAGGCTGTCGACGCGCAGGGCCCGTGTTTCCCCACCGATTGTCAGGGGGCCATCCCCCGCATCCACAAGGTGAGTAGCCGTTGGGAATCAACGGGCCAAAGGTCGATTTGTGAAGGGAGAAGTAGTGGCTATACAGGCAGGATCTGGCCGCTCCCGTATCATCCAGAAGTCTGGCTTTGACCCCGTTCAGCTTCATTTTGTGGTAAACTGGGGGGCGGTATCTGGGGGAAGTGGTCCCCGCCACCGTGGGAAGGTGCGGGGGCGGTCCTAAAAATCCAACTGTCTGGGGTTTCCTTCTTCCTTCCCCGGCTCCTGTTCCCCAGGTTCGGTCTCCTCCATGGGTGCGGGTTCATCCTCTGTTGCCCCATTCTCTAGAGAGGAAACTTTACGTTGGCATGGGGTGGTGGTTTTATGTCATGCAGCTTTCAGTTGATCTCTGATATCTTGTAGTGGGCACCTGGAGCTGCATACGGAGAACTCCCAGGGATTCACTAGGATGAGGTTGGGGTTTTCCCTGTGGCTGGGACGCTGGTGGGTGGGGTGTGCTCTCGCCAGGCTGGGTGCTGGGGTGGGGCTGGTGCGGGGCATAGGCGGATGTGGCTTGACTGGGGGAGCCGGGATATTCGTGAGAAACATTTTTACCACGTTGATTTGCTGGGGTGCCGGGTGGGAGGTCAAGAGGCGATGTATCAGTTGGACAACCTTATCCATGTCTCCAGTCAGGTCATGGATCCTAAAGTGCGTCTTGACCATGCTGGGGACCACTCTCAGAAGGGTATTAAAGGTGTGTTGCTCCCGGGTTTCATCATCTGCCTCTGGCTAGGCAGCAGTGACCAGGCGTCTGGCCTGGATTAAAGTATCATCCAAGTTTCCATCGAAAGTCAAACTATCCAGGTGGGATAGTGCCACCACTTTACCTAGTGATGAGGTGATGGCTTGAATCACGAGTTTCGTGAAATTCTCCCAGGTGAGCCCCGGGACGATCTTGGGTGCTATATTAGCTGCCACTTTGCCCAGTAGCGGGAGTGTGACTGCAATTTTCTGCTTGTCATCCTCGAAACCGATATCTAGCAAAGGTTTAATAATTGCCAGGTATGTGTGCACATCATACTGTTCGGGGTCGAACTTAGGTAATTGCACATGTGGTTTGGTTGCCATTTTGCCAGTATTTCCTGATTACCTTTCTCGTATACCCGGGTCAAGAACCACTGCTGTCCACCAGCGTAATGCTAGGTGTTTGGGGTCGGCTTCCCGTCCCTCTAACGCCTAGTGTGTAGCTGGGTTCCATTTCTAGACCGGAGCTTAGACAAACAGGAGAGAGGCAGGACACAAAAACTCAAAGCAACACCTTACATATGTATTACTAAATTCGACAGTGGAACAGGTAGATGTCAGACTACAGAGACACTGGACAATATTATTATAATACATGGTTTAGATATGGGTTATGGGTATCACGCAGGATACTATTCAAATCAAGGTTGGGTCAGGTGCATAGCACTTAGGGCAGAAGTTTATTAACTATTATCGCAGGAAGTCCATGGTACATTTATATGGATGGAGCGGTTGGCCCTATTACACTGCTGGTAGTTATTATTTTAACACTGGGGTCTGTGTATGATTTTAGTGTGATACGGAGTTGTTAGATGGTAGTGTATTCACTGTAATTGACCCGTATTTCACTGCTAGGCTGTGTTCACGGCTTCACTTGTTAATTCTATTTACTCCCCCACTTTTAAATTGTCTCTGGCGTTTCTTACACTTCCTTCCTTCATATGGTTAATTCACTGTTCTGTCTTCACGTCACTGAGTCACGAACACTATGTATTCACTGTCACTCCTTTTGGGTCTGGGCGTCGTGGCAGTCAGGTACAAGGGCGGGAGAAGCGGCCCAGTCCCCTTATTGATGGGGCTGGGTTCCGGTGGGGGCCTGTGTTCAGGGGCCACGGGATCACATGTAGGGGCGTCCTCTCTCGTCCGGGGCTGCGGGTAGTGAAAGGCCCCGCTCTCTCGTCCGGGGCTGCGGGTAGTGAAAGGCCCCGCTCTCTCGTCCGGGGCTGCGGGTAGTGAAAGGCCCCGCTCTCTCGGGGCTTTGGGCAGGAGTACGGCCCTCTGGACTGGGGCCGAATAACTGCCTGAACTTTTTGCTCAGGTGCCTGACGGAGGACGATGATCTCCGGCGTCGGGGTGTAGGGAGGTCCCGCCCGGGGGTCCTGGGGACAGTCTGGAGGTCCCAAGGGCTGCAGTCCCCGATATTCGGTGGCACAGTCAGGAAGGGGCTGCGGCACCTGCCTACGTTGGGGTCAGTCAGGTGAGTCCTCTTCAGATCCGGCTGCAGGGAGAAGAGGCCAGTGAAAGTCACAGGGCCTCTCCAGTATTCCTCCAGGGTGGGGACTCCCTCTGAGTCGTAGGTCACTGAACAGGGGTCAGCAACTGATGGAGGAGCGGCTACAGGCCGTCTCCTGCTGTAGGGCCCAACTACTGGCCGTGGCCTTTTAGGGGCGTGACTACAGGCCGTCGCTAAGGCCCGGCTACTGGCCGTGGCCTGGGGGAGGGGCGGCTACAAGCCAACTCGGGGGCACCTTCAGAGCAGCTACAGGCTGTCTCCTGATGAAGGTGGGAGTGGCTACAGGCCGTCTCCTGATGAAGGTGGGAGCAGCTTCAGGCTGTCTCCTGATGAAGGTGGGAGCGGCTACAGGCCGTCTCCTGATGAAGGTGGGAGCGGCTACAGGCCGTCTCCTGATTTCCCTCAGAGTGGCTACAATCCATCTCCTTCAGGAAGGTTGAGTGGCTATAGGCCGTCTCAGGCAGGGCACCTTCAGAGCGGCTGCAGGCCATCTCCTGACGAAGGCGGGAGTGGCTACAGGTCGCCTCCTGTTTTCCCTCAGTGTGGCTACTGGCCATCTCCTTCAGGAGGGTTGAGCAGCTACAGGCTGTCTCAGGGAGGACACCTTCAGAGCAGCTACAGGCCGTCTCCTGACAAAGGCAGGAGCATCTACTGGCCATCTCCTGTTTTCCCTCAGAGCGCCTACAGGCCATCTCTTTCAGGAGGGTTGAGTGGTTACAGGCCATCTCGAGAAGGGCACCTTCAGAGCGGCTACAGGCTGTCTCCTGATGAAAGCGGGACTTATGTCGTTGTAACCCTGAGTCCCGTGCGCTGTCGGTACTCCTCAGTGAGCCCTTCTGGGGGTGTTGGGTCGCCCCCTGTGGCACTATACTGCATTTTAGTCAGGTACCTTGCCTGTGGTCATGGATGAATGACATATGTCTGTTAGTGGTTCACATAGCAGTCCAGCACACATCTTCAAGGTGTGTGGAGGAATGCCATCCGGTTCTGGTGCTTTATTGGCATTCAGGGTTTCCAGCTTATGTTAAAACCTTGCAGCACTAATGTGGATATTATTCATTTCTTGTCCCTGGTAAACAGTGTCTGGTTCTGGTACTGGCATGGACGTGGAAGGTCTTCCACGATAAACACACAATTAAAATGCTTCATTCATTGTTTGGGCTGCCTTCTCATCACTCTGCGTCAGTCTTCCATCCTCCTTCCGCAGGCTCGCTCTCCTTCACACTGGTCCTAGATCTCACGTAAGTCAAAAAATGCTTGGGGTTTGCCTTCGTGTCATTTGCAACATTCTTTTCAAAGTTGTATTTTGCATTCCGCACTTCTCTCGTTGCATTATTCCTCGCCATAATGTAAAATTGTCTTCTCATGGCGGTTGTTTTTGCCCTGTACCGTTGTCAGGCTGCTTCCTTTTTGTCCATTGCAGTCATTACTCTGTTGGTTATCCATATAGGCATATAGGCCTCCTGGATCTTTATTTAGGTATATAAGTGGGCACGCATTCTTCAACTTCTCTGTTGTGTCCCTCCTTAAAGATGTCCCGTTTGTCCTGTGTTGTTCTACCACAGAGCAGTTCACTCCACTTTACTTTCACAAAGAGAAGTTTCATTTCTTCAGTATCTACTTTATGGTAGTTTAACTTGCGTATTTGGGCTTGCTGATATTCTGGTGTGTCTGCAATGAAGGTAAATATTAGTCCTGCATGCTTGCTGAGCCCCAAAAGGGCAACATATTCTAGATCCTCCACTTCACACTCATATTTTGTGAACACAATGTCCAGCCAGGAGGGATTTTCCGAATCCCTCATATGAGTCCACTCATCATGTTGCGTCCAGAACACATCTCTTACTGCTTCCAGAAGATTATGGGCCTGCCCAAAGCCCTGGGTGCCCTCCTGCACTCTGTTTACTTCCCATACTCTATTTCCAAAGTTAAAATCCCCACACACCAAAATTTGTTTATTCCTGCTACACTCCTCACTCGCTCTTATGATATCACATATTTTATCATTATTCAGTGTTGTTGACGTGGGTGTCCTATACACTACTCCAAGGACGATGTCTTTACCTCCTCTGCACTTCACTTCACACTACACTGTCTTCTGTGCTTCATTTTGCACAAGAAATTTGACTGAGTCGCCGTCTGTTACTAAAGTTCCTGTGCGTCAGAATTGTTACATACTCCTCCACCTGTCCAAGTTCGTATAAATACATTTAAAGGTCTTAGGCTAGTGCTTCCTGGGTGGGAATCTTCTGTACATGCAGTGTTAGTTTCTGTGGGCCCTGTAGGACCTGGGACAAAATGGTCTGCGTTCCACTTGTCAGTCCTCACCCACAGGTACTCTGGTTACTGTACCTTTTCCACAGTCCACTATCCACCTGTGTGTCTTGGAATCCCCTTCCTTCTCATTATTTTCCTTCGCCTGTGCCTGCAGCTCCTTCCTGGTACTCCTTTCCTTTTTGCTCTTATGTTTGAAGACCCTAATTCCATGCTTGTCCCTTTCCTCCAGGTTAGCACTAGCTCGCAGTACCCTGGTAGCCATGTCCTCCGTGTGCAGTCGTACCTTCAGTAGTCTATGTCTCTGTTCCATGCCCTCTCGCATGTTAGTACGTCCAGGGTACAGCCTAGCTGTCTCCACAATAATGAAATCAGTGGCCTCTATCTTCAGTTTTGTTGTGAAGAGATCTGCCACTGCTGCATCATAGTTCCTGCCCACCTGTAGGTCATCAGTGTCTGGCTCCACAACACCAGTCACTATTACATTCTCGGCCCAATAAACTCTGTGTTCCTTTTATCTTCAAGTGCTGCACTCACCTCTCTATTCGTATCATCCCTTAAATTGGCTTCACTGTCCTCTATCATGGTGGCTGCTTTTTTCACATCAAGTCCCACCACCGTGCCTTGTTTAACAGCTTTTTCCTCTTGTTTAGCCTCTTTTTCCTCCACTTCATTTATTCTATCTGTGTTGCTGTTGACCTGGTCCCTTAGAGGAGCCAGGGTATTAATACGCTGATTGGCAACAAAATGACAGCTCCCGGGGGCCACACTTGTTGAGTGCCTCAGAACCCAAAATTTACGCCAATCACAGCAAACGCCATCACCATTCTTACCAGAGCTTGTTACCTTCTCATTGTAGTGGCCACAAATATCTGTTGGCTTTGTTGTTTTTGCTTTGTTTACCCCCAGCCCTTCGTTTACCCCTCCTCCACTGCCGCTTCCAGTAGCAGCAACCAAGATCTTTAGATCTTGGCAGCAACATTGCTCGCCATATTGGTTTCTCTCACACTCGGTCTCACGTCCAAGCACGACAAAGGCTATGGCAAACAAATGAACTGGGCACAGCATCTGTTATTTCCCCACTACCATATACTGTACTCAGGCAAGCTTAAGTGCAATTTGGTGGTCTGCTGATGATCTCAGTACGATTTGGGCGATTTTCAGCCGAAAATACAGGAGCCTGCTGCCGTGTATGTCCTTACGGGATGACGCCACCTTGCTTGGACGATGATGGCTCATAGCTTTGTAATTCACCGGGTCGGTGAGGATCACTTGATGGTCGTGATCGTCAGCTTTACCCTCCCGGAAGGGAACTGAGAGCTCATATAGTCCGATCTAGGGGCAAGGCTGTGACCTTCACACACGCACACACCCGTCCCCTTGCTCAAGGGGGACAGCAACCACCCACTTCCTCAGTGAAACTTTTCACAACCTGAGTGAGGCGTGAACTCCTGTCTACCAGATGGCGAGAACGTTACCACTGAGCCAGCGAGCGGTGTGTATGTGTGTTTTTACCTAATTGTATCTTTACAGGAATGAGTCAAGCTCGTACTGTCCCGTGTCTTAAACCATATTTATCGTACATATCTTTAAATTTGTGAATTGTTTTGGCACACACTATTTCATTCGGTAGTGCATTCCACTGATCAATTGCTCTGTTTGGGAAACTGAATTTCCTTACGTCTTTATCACCTCTCTTCTTATGCAGTTTTTTGCAGTGTCCTCTTGCTGATGCTTCCCCATAGGTTAAGTAATCATTTATGTCTATTTTCACCTTCCCTGATATGCATTTATATAGCATTATCATGTCACCTCTTTTCCTTCTCTCCTGTAGTGTTGGTAGATTCAGTTTATTTAGTCTTTCTTTGTAGCTTAGATCCCTTAGCTTGATATCCATCTTGTAGCGGCCCTTTGAACTTTTTCAATCTTGTCTATGTGTTTTTTGAGATGAGGACTCCAGACTACTGATGCATACTCCAGGGTTGGTCTGATGAATGATGTTATTATCCTTTTTAGCATGTTTTCATTTATGTATGTGAATGCTATTCTCATATTTGCAAGCAGTGTATACATGTTCCGTACCTTCTCACTGATGTGGTCAGCTGGAGATAGTCTGTTACTGATAATCACACCTAGGTCCTTCTTTCTGATGTGTGTAAGGTTTTATTTCCTAAAGTATAATCCCAATCAGGTCTTTTTTCCACTTTTACCAAACTTGATTACATGACACTTGTCCACATTGAATTCCATTTGCCATGTATTACTCCATTCATGAAGTTTATTTTATTCTTCTTGTAGCTCCCTACAAGAGTCTGTGTTAGTAATTCTCCTTTGTATTTTTGCATCATCTGCAAACATATTTAGATAGCTTTCATTTCCAGTGTTACTGTTTATATCATTTATATACACTAAAAACATGATTGGTGCCAGCACTGAGCCCTGTGGTACTCCAATAGTCACTTCTTTCCATGATGAGTAATTTCCCCTTAGTACTGTTCTACTTTCTCTTTTTATGAGAAAATCTTGAATCCAACAAAACAGTTTGCCTCGAATTCCTTCTTGATGGTACAGTTTCCATAAAAGTCAGGTGTGGTACTGTGTCAAATGCTTTCCTGAAATCTAAATACTGTCCACCCATCCTTCTCTTTCCTGTATTGTGTCTGTTACTCTGTCATAGTAGCTCAACAGATTAGTAACACATGATTTTCCTTTTCTGAAACCAAACTGTCTTTCTGTTATCATACTGTGTTCTTCTAGATGATTTACCCAAGCTCTTCTTATAAGCTTTTCTAATACCTTTCTTACAACATTGGTCTGTGATACTGATAGGTAGTTGAGTGGATTTTGTCTATTCTCTTTCTTGAATAAGGGGACAATATTTGCTTTCTTCCAAATATCAGGTAGTTTACCTTGACTCAAGGATTTCTTGAAAATTAATAATAATGGTTTGCTGAACTCCTTTGCACATTCTCGTAGCACCCAACATGAAATTTCATCAGGACCATTTGCTTTTCCTCTGTCTAATTTACTTAACTGCTCCTGTATTACTTTTTCTGATATTTGTATATCTGGTAGTATGTGTGGGCATGCATGTTCCACATAGTCCCTCTCAAAATTTTTTTCTTTTGTAAAAACTGATTGGAAATTCTTATTTAATGCTTCAAAAGTATCCTTCTCATGTGTATAGGTGATTCCCTCGTCAGTAATGGATTGTATTTTATCTTTTACTTTGGTTTTGCTTCTGATGTAGCTGTAAAATAGCCTCGGTTGATCACTACTTTTATTTATGATATCCTCCTCAAACTGTTTTTGAGCTTCCCTCTTTATTCTTGTATAATCGTTTCTTGCCTGTTTGTAATTATTATATGACCTTTCACTATTGTGTCTTCTGTATCTGTTCCACAACAAATCTCTTCTTTCTTTTGATTTTTTAAATTCTGTATTGAACCATTTCTTTATTTTCTTTTCTTCTTCTTTGTGCTGTGGGATGTACTTCTGGACTCCTGTTTCATATAATTCACAGAATTTTTTATATACAGCATTTAAATCTTGTCCTCTAAGCTCATTTTCCCAATCAATTTCTTAGAAATACTTCCTGAGGTCATGATAATTTCCCTTTTTATAGTTTAGGCTCTTTTTTGTAACTTTCATTGCTGTTAACTATGTCATATGCTATCCTGAAGTTGCAATTTAGTACTGCATGGTCGCTTTTGCCGAGTGGAGGGTGATATATTAAACTGTCAATATCATTTTCTTGCCTAGTAAATATGAGATCCAGCATTGAGGGTACATCGAGTCCTCTTTTTCTGGTGGTTTCCCTCACATGTTGCGTTAGGAAAAACTATATGCTATCCTGAAGTCGCAATTTAGTACTGCATGGTCGCTTTTGCCGAGTGGAGGGTGATATATTAAACTGTCAATATAATTTTCTTGCCTAGTAAATATGAGATCCAGCATTGAGGGTACATCGAGTCCTCTTTTTCTGGTGGTTTCCCTCACATGTTGCGTTAGGAAAAACTCTTGCACGAGATCCAGGAGATTTTGGTCCCAACAGCTTTCTTGGCTTATTATATCTAGAGTATTCCAATTTATATTTGTATTAAAATCTCCAGTTAGTATAATTCTTTCCGATTTCTCTTCCATTTTATGTAGTAATGCTCTTAAACTCTGAATTGCACTCTCTGCCAGGTCCTCATATTCGTCTCTTTCCCATGTGTTTGATCTGGGTGGCATGTACAAATTGGCTACAATTACTTTCCCTTCAGATGTATTGATCTCTAATGCAATCAGTTCTACTTGTGAGGGTATATCTAGTTCTATTTCTTTGACTTTTAGATTTTTCTTGGTTAACATTATAATTCCTCCTCCTTTTTTTAAGTTCCTATCTCTTCTCCATATATTATATTCCTCTAAGTTTAGTATGTCATTTGATATCCTTGGTGTTAATTTTGTTTCAGTTAGGCATATTATATGTGGTTCATTTTCTCTGACATAATCATTCATCTCTAATAATTTAGTTACCATTCCATTCACATTTGAGTACATCAACTTAATCATCTTGTTTATATACTTGTCATGACATGGTTCTACTACCTTCCTCCTTTTTATTCCCTCCTGTTTATGTACCACTTTCGTACCTGCAATCCTATTACTTTGTAAAAAAAAAATGTATTCTTCTCCTCTTCTGATCTTCCCTCATTTTTTGTTTTTGCTTCCTCTATCTTCTCTTTCAGTAATTCCAGTTCCTCTTGTGTTAGGCATCTTTTTATCCATACATTTTTTAACTCCTCTTTTTCCATAAGATTCTTTGCATTTTTTAGTATCTCTTCCACGGTGTTTACACTCTGGAAGGTTACCTTTAGGGGTCTTGACTTGCTTTTCTCGTATTTCCCAAACCTTTTGTGTTCCTCTATGTCTTTACTACAGATTTCCTGTGATACTTCTTTCAATAAGCTCATTGCATTTGCCAGCTCCTTTTTGTCTCTTGAGATCTTGTTTTTTACTTCTTCCTCTTCTATACCAGTGATTACTATAGATTTGTTGATATCTACTGAATCTCTGACTAACTTTGGATTGATTTGGATTATTCTTTTCACTTCCTTTTTAATGCTTTTTTCTTCCACCCTTGTGTCTAAGTCTTTCTTTACTTTCACCATTTCAGCATACGTGGTTTCCACATCATTTTTGTAGCTTTGCACGTCTTCATTCACCTGTGTTATTTTCACCTCAATATCACTGCTTTGGTCTATCAGACTGCTTACTTGCCTAATTGTCTCTGTATCATTTTTGAACTCTTCCATAATACTCTTGTGGTTGGCTATTGTACTTGTCATTTCACTCATTTTCCTCCTTAGTGTACTCACTTCCACTGTTAGTTCATCTATGTTTGTGTCTTTCTTGTTGACCTCCCTTCCTAGTTTTTCTATTTCTTCCATTTGCAAGTGCATCTGCTTCTTTATTTCTTCAGTCTCATTCTGAAAAGCCTTCTCCAGTCTGTGTACACGCTCTACCAGTTTATTGTGAGTCTCCATTTCAACCAATTCTTGGTAGAAATCATCATCTTGTTTTCTACCTTTATCCCTTTTCTTTTCCAAATTTTCTTGACTAAAGTATGTGGCCATTTTGCAATACTAAAAGCACAGAGTGCTTACATTCCCTGGGGCAGTTGTAGTCTAAACAAACAATCAGCTGATTGAGCGCATTCTTACGCTACTTGGTTCTCTTTTCTGTTTGAACAAGTGTTGCTTAAGCTTCTTATTTTTTTTTTTTTTAATAATAGAAAACCATTTAGTCTAACCTGGTACAGAGCTTGACTCATATAAAGATACTAATTTAGGTAATGCCACTGGCCGTGCTGGCTCGGTATGGAGCGTTGTCGGCCCGCGTCCACTCTCCTTGATGCCTTGGTGTGTATTTACCTATTTGTATTGACCTATTTGTAGTATACAGGAATTGAGCAATGCTCGTGTTGTCCTGTCTCCATATCCACATTTATCAAGTCTACCTTTACACACATGAATGTTTTTCTCATGCATCACCTCTTTGTCTAAGTTGTTCCAAATATTTAAGTATTTACCTAATATACCTAATTGTGATATACACGGAATGTACTATGCTCTTGGGTTTCCGTCGCTGTTTCTCAATAAGTCAAATTTAGCTTTAAACTCGTTTAAGTTTTTAGACTGGACGATCTCTTTGTCCAGGCTATTCCATAAGTCTATACTTCTGTAAGGAAAGCTATATTTCTTGGTATCCTTCAAGCAGCTTGACTTTTTCAATTTCATTCCGTGTCCTCTTGTTGCTCTCTTATCCCATACAAACAGATCTTCTTTGTCAATTTTATCTAGCTTTAAACTCGTTTAAGTTTTTAGACTGGACGATCTCTTTGTCCAGGCTATTCCATAAGTCTATACTTCTGTAAGGAAAGCTATATTTCTTGGTATCCTTCAAGCAGCTTGATTTTTCAATTTCATTCCGTGTCCTCTTGTTGCTCTCTTATCCCATACAAACAGATCTTCTTTGTCAATTTTATCTACTCCCATCATGGTCCTGAACACTGCAATCATGTCTCCCCTTTTTCTCCTTTCCTCTAAGGAAGGCAAATCCAGTTTTTCCAGCCTCTCTCTGTATGACAGGTCTGTCAGACTGGGGTCCATCTTGGTTGCTGTTCTTTGTATTCTCTCAATCTTGTTTATATCTTTCTTTTTGTGTGGGGACCACACTACCACTGCATATTCTAACCTGGGGCGGATCATGGCCACTATCAATTTTTTCATCATCTCCTCATCCATATAATGAAATGCTACTCTTATGTTAGTCAAGAGTTTATAAGTCTCTCCAACTATCTTGTTAATGTGCTTTTCTGGTGACAAACTATCTTGGACCAGCACTCCCAAATCTTTCTCTTCTCTCGTTTTTGTGATTAATTCATTACCCAACAAATAATTCAGTGATAGCCTCCTGGTACTTTTACCCATTTCCAATATTTTACATTTCTTTACATTAAATTTCATTTCCCCCGTCCGGCTCCAATTGTGTATCCTATCCAAATCCTCCTGCAGTATTTTACAATCCTCCTCGACCTCTACCTTCCTCAAGATCTTTACATCATCAGCAAACAGACTTGCATAACTGTTCACTCCATCTACCACATCGGCGCCAACACCGAGCCTTGAGGGACTCCACTTGTTACTTCCCTCCATCCAGACATCCTATCCTTTATTACTGTCCTCATTTGTCTGTCTCTCAAAAAGTCTCTCATCCATTCCAGAAGTTTCCCCTTCAGTCCTCCTATATATTCTATTTTCCACATTAGTCTCTCATGAGGTACCTTGTCAAAGGCCTTCTCTAAATCTAAGTACACACAATCCACCCAACCATCTCTCTCCTGTACCACGTCAATCGCTCTTGAGTAAAAGCTCAACAAGTTAGAAATACATGACCTTCCACTTCTGAATCCAAACTGACATTCAGCCAAAATATTCATCTCTTCCAGATATTTTATCCATCTGTCTTTCAGGATTCTCCCACACAATTTTGCGACCATGCTGGTTAGGGACACTGGTCTATAATTCAGGGGTTCTTCCCTGTTTCCTCCTTTGTAAATTGGTACCACATTTGCCCTCTTCAATTCTTGTGGCACTTTCCCCTCTTCCAGTGAGCATACGATTAAACTGTGAATTTTATCCGCCAGTTGTTCTTTGCATTCCTTCAGTACCCAATTAGAAATTCCATCAGGTCCTGGGGCTTTCCTTACATCTTGAGTTTCCAGTAATTTATATACTTCCTGTACCTCCACTTTTATATCTTTTATCACCGGAACATTTCTAATCACTCCCTCCCTTTCCACAAGCTCCTTTTCTTTAGTGAAAACTGACTGGAAACGTTTGTTCATTATTTCTGCTTGCATTGCCGCATCCTTAAAGACCTCTCCTTCTACTTTCAATTTGGTGATTCCTTCCTTTTGTTTCAGTTTACCATTAACAAATGTATAAAACAGTTTGGGTCCATCCTTGCATTTGTCTATTATACCTTTTTCAAAATTCCTTTCTTCTTCTCTACGTATTCTTGTGTATTCATTTCTTGTTCTTTTATATTCTTCCTTTGTTCTGTTGTTACCTCTCTTTCTCCAAGTGTTCCACGCCTTATCTCTCTCCTTTTTTGCGATCATACACCTTCTATTAAACCACTCCTTTTTCCTGTTTTCTTTCCCTCTTACTCTTGGTACAAATTTCTCCACTCCCAAATTATAGAGGTCTAGAAAGATATCCCACTTCCTCTGTACTGTATCTATCTTGTTTCTCTGAATTTTCTCCAATCCACATTTTCAAAAAGTTTCTCAATCCTGTAAAATTTGCTTTCCCAAAGTTGTATCTTCCCTGTCTATGAAGCTCGTCTCTTGGCTCGACGTTCCCTATTAACATCTGGAACTCAATGACCACATGATCACTTTTTCCTAAAGGGCAGAGATATTTCAATGATTCTATTACATCGGGTTCTTTGGTGAACAGTAAATCTAACCTTGCTGGTGTGTCCTCACCTCGAAACCGTGTCTCTCCTTTGACCCATTGTGTCATAACATTATTCATTATTATATTTAATAACATAATGCCCCACGAATCCTCGCCGCCTCCCGAGTACCATTCCTCCCAGTTCACCTCTTTACAGTTAGTCACCCACCAAAATTATATTATTGCTTTTCTCAATTATTTTTTGCAAATAGCTAGCCATATCTGACAACATCTCATGGTTTTCGTCATCCTGCCATGCTCTCGTCTTTGGGGGAACATACACTACCGCCATATCTCTCTTAACATTCTCTCCAGTTTCTAATTTCATATATATCACTTCAGCCCTGCCTTCTCCCATTTCCACAGTATCTACATTTATGTTGTTCTTCACTGCCATCATCACTCCTCCTCCCTTTTTTTCTTTTCTGTCTTTTCTCCACAGTTTGTATTTACCATCTCCCAAATGAACATCAATATCTTCTTTTAATTTGGTTTCTACAAAGCACATGACATCAGGTTCATGTTCTCTCAAGAAATCGTTAATTTCGATCCTTGTCGATATGAAACCATCAACATTAGTATATATCACCTTCAAATTATTTTTGACGTTTTTAATACCCTCTTCTCTCCTACTCTCTCTCCGTACCACTTCCTCAACTTCTGATCTTTCACAGCCATCCCTCTTAGTTTCCTTCACTTCTATTTCCTTAAATACCACTTCCTTACATTCATATCCAATACTCTCCAAAAAAAAGTATTACATTCTTCCTCTGTCCTCTTATCATTTTTTCCCTTTACTTCTTCCTTTAATGATTTTAAAACTTCTCTTTCTTCTTCATTCAGATCTTTTCTTATTATACTATTTTCCATCCCCGCCTCTTTGCTTAATTTCCAGGTCACTTTAAGTATCTCATTTATTACACTTTCTGATGTAAACTTGACTCTCATTGGTCTTGTTTCCCCATTCTTATAAGGCCCTATCCTCCTTACTTCCTCAATTTCTTTTACCCACTTGTCTCCTTCGGGGTCAATCTTGCCTAATATTCCTCTCACCAGGTTCGTGTCTCTCTCGAGTCTTACGAACCTAACCTTTTCTTCCTCTTCCCTGTTTCCAAATATTACCACACATCTGTTCCTTTCTACAGTTTCTCTCACTATTTTCTTTTTCTTCTTCAGTATTTTCACTACATTTTCTTCCATTTTTTTTCTTGTTCATTTCCCTGTCTTCCTGGATGATCTCTCTTAAGCTGACCACTTCTTTCTGTTCTTCTTCTACGTGTGCCCACTTTGCCTTATGCTCTTCTAATACACTACTCACCTTCTCCGCTTTATTAGTACTCTCTTCTAGTTTCCTCCTCAATTCAACATTTTCATGCTTCAAATTTCTAATCTCTTCATTGGCTGTTTCATTGGATTGAATCAGACTCTGTATGGTAGTATCCGTATTTTCAGACACATCCTTTATCACTAGATTCTCTACTTTCTTTTCAAGTTCACTAATCCTCATAATTAATGTTTTAACCAGGTCCATGACATTGGTATTTGTATCAAATCCTTGAAATTCGAGTCCCTCATTGTTTACATTTTCGGCCATGTTTGATGTTGACTAAGTACCAAAACAGCTGTTACCGTAAAAAACTACAAACATTCAGGTATACTCTAGCCAATAAATCTTTACATTTTTGGTGTGTGTGTGTGTGTGTGTGTGTGTGTGTGTGTGTGTGTGAGAGAGAGAGAGAGAGAGAGAGAGAGAGAGAGAGAGACTGGTGTAAGAGAGGGTGTACGTGCATAAAATGACCTAATAAGTGTTTGGTATTATGTCTGTTCAGTGTACGATGGTGGATGAGTGTGCATGTTGTGTGTGTGATTAAGACTGACTTGCATGACTGTGAGTATGAATATGTGCATATAGAAAAGAGGAATATGAGAGTACAGTAGGCCTGGACCTGGAGAGGTGGCGTCTTCGCCGTGGGTCTACCCCCTAGAGGCTGTCAAAGCAGAAGAGGACAGCATAGGTGCCAAACCACCGCAAACCCCTCCGGCCCCTCATGGGGCCCGAGAACCTGGGAGTGGCTTCGGTCACCCGGGCAAGTACCACATCTCTCAACACAGCACATACAACACTGGCTCAGGCAGCTATTCGGCCCCAGCCCTGAGGGCCAGACTCCTGCCCCAAGCCCTGAAAGCGCGGGACCCATCGCCACCAGCAGCCCCAGACGAGAGAGGACACCCCTACGCATGATCCCGTGGCCCCTGAATACAGAGGCCCCTGGCGGAACTCAGCCTCGTCAGTAGTGAGGCTGAGTCACCTCCGCCGCCCTTGTACCTGACCGCCACTATGTCAAGACCCGAAAGTGAGTGACAATGAAAGCACAGTGTCCGTGACATAGTGAAGTAAGGGCAGAGCAGTGAGTTAACAGAATACGGTAAGTCAGTGAGAAAAGCATCAGTAATAATATAAAAGAGTGGTGGAATAAGCAAGGTAACAGGAAACAGTGAACACGGCAAGGCAGTGAAATACAGGTCTATCTCAGTGAACACGCTACCAGATGGTGACATCGCCTCACACTAAGATCATACGGAGGCCCCAGTGCAAAAGTAATAATTAACGACCTGACCAACAAACAACCTACCCGCAGTGAAATAATGCCACCATCTCCACCAGTACACAGAACCTAGACTTTCCTACAATAATAGTGCATAACCTCTCTGCCCTAAGTGCTATTCACCTTACCCGATCTTGTCCTGAGTAGTATCCTGCGCAATACTAACACCCCATATCTAGGCCTTAGAATTATAATTGTCCAGTATACCTGTATTTGTGACATCTACTCGTTCCATGGTAGAATTTAGCAATACACATGTAAGGTTGTTGCCTTGAGTTTTTGTGTCCTCCCTCTCTCTTATTTGTCTAAGCTCCGGTCTAGAAAGAGAACCCAGCTGCACACTAGGCGTTAGAGGGACGGAAAGCCGACCCTAAAACACCTAGCATTACACATATGAACAAATTTTGGCGCCTAGTGGTTGAGTGGGTAATAATGGCGCTCCAGTCGGATTGAGCCAGTGAAGGTTTATATCCAAAGGGTGGTTGGGGTTTATTGCTCATGTGGTGCCACTCAGGGATGGGTGGGGCTGGTCACTCTCATCTTAAATGTCAGGACCAACTTGCCTAGCACCCAGGCTCCTACGCTTCTCATGGGGCAACGTAGGATTGGATGATGATGATGATGATGTCTTTATGTTTTCCATTACTAAAACAAATGCTCACTATCAATGTCATGTGCTCTTCTGTTTACAATCAGTCCAACCAGTCTGATTCTCTGTTATTTTCCGAGCCTCATGGGCACACCTGGGGAGGGGGGCCCAGGTCTCTTGGCTCCCCCACCTCTTTCTAACAGAATAAGTTGAATGAGAGGGCAGTAGTCTAGTCAGCTATTTATATTTTGTTCATTCATTTAGGTATTAAAGATCATTTCCTGGCTTGCTACCTTCACTATTCAGCACTGACATTTTTTTTTTATTACAGTAATATAGTTACTACTACAGCATAATACTTTCCGGGTAGATATATCCCAATATTAATAGTAAACCAAAATTCAGCCCCCCCCCCCTCCATTACAAAAGCTGCCTTACCTGATCAGCTTTCATGCCTCACTTCACAAATGCATTTACAATATTCATCTGTCTTCTTGGCCTGTCATGAATATCCTCACCTGAAGACTCACCGCCATCCTGTATACACTTCTCATCACCTGATTTACATTAATCTTTTCCATATGACCATACTATTCATGTATACATTATTACCAGTAACAACTACCCTTTTATCATCAAACTTGATTATTACACATTTTTCACAAACCACATTATTTCTCATCATATTCCCTACATGTTCTCCACACACATTCCACAGTAAGTCCACTTTCCACTGTTCTTACATTTTCACTCTCTTGCCTTTCCAAAGTTTCACACCGATATGTTAATATGGACAGTAACACTTTCAAGCACTCTTCTTGTAGCCTCCACTCAGATTTGAGTTGAACATCAAAGCCTTCATAGCACCAATTATCTTTCATTGCTGTGCCACTATTTCAACTTTCTTTTGAATATTTTTCTATCTACCTATGGCCAGACGCCATAATCCCATAAGAGTTTGAGTTAGTTATTTTATGTGGAGGGGCACTAACCCTCTGCCAACCCACTTGTTGACACGTAGGGAATACGTATAAGTTGGTCATATGGTCACCACCTAGCAATGTAAATAATTTCCTGGCTTACAGGAAACCATTAGGTATGTCATTCAATGTAAAGCCATCTGAAAAGGAAAGAAGATTAAAAAAAAGTGACAGGAAAGATGGGATAAACAGAAAGATAAGAGGACAGACACCAAAAAAGAATGATGAAGGTGAAGGAAGAAGTAGGCAACACTATGTCAAGTGATTGGATGATGGTCGTCACCACCTATATTTACCTGCCTTATCTAATAACGCACATAAGTACTTGAACTCCATCACCAATTCAATTCCCACTCTCTGTTCACCAGTCCATTGCACTGAGTTACCTTCTTTACCAATTTACTACATTTACATTCATATAATGCCCAAGTTCAGGATAATTACCTCTCTTCAAAATGGTACTCCTTATTCCAATGTTATAGCCATTGTTTTTTATATCGTACGTGAATTTAACGATACAACTGAGGACTCCAAAGTTCTTTTTCCACAAGCACACTGAGTCAACCAGTAGAGAATATGGAGAGGATAGATAACTCAAAAATACAATGATACACAGCCTTTTATATTCAAAATTCCACATAGCAGTAGTTGAGTATCAAAATCTCAAATGTGACAAAAATTTAATGTCATATAAACACGACTGACCTCTCCCTACAACCTTCAGCAGTCGTAAATCCTCCTGACAAGTATCATACTGTAGGCCAAAGATGGGAATATTCACTTAAACAAACACAGAGACAAAATGAACATGCTTCCCTCTGCTGCATTAGTAATGGAAATTAAATCTAATTATATTTAGGGTGGCAGGTCAGGTGAAGAGGGATAATCGGGATACTATAGGTGAGCAGTGTGTGAAGAATGATGAAGGTAGGGTAGTGGTGAACAGTGAGGATATTAAAGATGCATGGAGAGAGCATTATAAACGGTTGTTGAATGAGGAGTTTGACTGGGACAGGGAAGGTTTGGAGCCAGCAGATCCAGTGTCTGGCCCTTGGCCTTTGATTGATGCTGCTACTGTGAGTAAGGCAATAGGCAGGATGAAGGTGGGGAAGGCAGCAGGTGTGTCTGGATTGATTGCCGAAATGTTGAAGGCCTCAGGCGATATAGGGGTGAGGTTAGTCACTGACCTGATAAATAGGATTATTTATGAGTGTGTTGTCCCAGATGATTGGCTGAAGAGTGTAATTGTAAATGTGTATAAAGGGAAGGGTGATGCTCTGGAAAGAGGAAATTATAGAGGTATAAAGCTTTTAGATCAGATAATGAAGGTAATGAAGGGAGTTTTAGAAGGTATGATTAGAGAAAGAGTGAATATTGATGAGATGCAGTTTGGGTTTATGCCAGGTAGGGGACCACTGATGCCATATTCATTTTTCGACAGCTTCAGGAAAAATATATTGGTAAGAGAAGGGATCTTTATTTTGTTTTTTGTTGATTTGGAAAAGGCCTTTGACAGAGTCCCTAGAGAGGTGGTAAAGTGGGCAATGAAGAAAGCTTGGCTTGGAGGAATGGCTGGTTAGGGTGGTTATGGCTATGTGTGTGGGTGCTCACACCCAGGTAAGAGTGAATGGAGATTTGAGTGATGAGTTTTCAGTGAATGTTGGTGTGCATCAGGGGTCAATTTTAAATCCCATGTTGTTTATCATGGTACTTGAAGCCCTTTCACGTGACTTTAGAAATGGACTCCCGTGGGAGTTGTTGTATGCTGATGATTTGGTGTTGATTGCAGAGAACGAAAGGAAGGCGGAGGAAAGGTTTAGGAAGTGGAGAGATGTTATGGCGCACAAGGGCTTAAGGGTAAATGCAGATAAAACAAAAGTGATGATATCTAAGGTAGGTAGTGGTACTGTCAAAGACGAGGGAGAGTGGCCATGTGCAGTTTGCCACAAGGGCGTGGGAAGTAATTCCATCTTTTGCGGTGTTTGTGATAAATAGATGCATAAGAAATGTAGTGGTATCAGAGGTAGACTCCGAGATAATGCTGATATTATGTGTACGGTATGTCGGGGAGAGCAGGTGGAGATTGTCAGACGTGAAAGGATTGAACTTGCTGGTGAATCTCTTGAGTGTGTGGAAGAGTTTTGTTATTTGGGAGACATGTTGTGTGCTGGAGGTGGGGCTGGAGCTAGCTCTGTGGCTAGGGTGAGAAGTGGTTGGAAGAAGTTCAGGGAGCTCTTGCCTCTACTGACATTGAGAGGACTCTCCCTACGTGCTAAGGGGTCTTTGTATGCAGCATGTGTTAGGAGTGTAATGCTGTATGGTAGTGAGACCTGGGCAGTGAAGGAGGAGGATTTTCGCAGGCTCAGACGTACAGAAATGACAATGATTGAGTGGATGTGTAGTGCGTCCCTGCGTCCAAGGTCTGGGGGGCTGGGTTTACGATGGAAGAGTTGAGAGGTAGGATGGGACTGGAGTGTATTGGTGTTGTGATGAGGAGAGGTAGATTGAGATGGTTTGGACATGTGGAGAGGATGGGGGATGATAATTGGGTGAGGAAGGTGAGAAGTGTTAATATTGGGGGTGGGGTTATGAGGGGCAGACCGAGAAAGACATGGGACGAGGTCATTAAGTGTGACCTCAGGGTTAAGGGACTGAACAGGGAGGCTGCAATGGATCGTGCAGCATGGAGAGCCGCCATTAGGTGACCAAAGCCGACGCATGCAAGCATGTGGGAGCCTTTAAAAACGAAAACGAAAACGAACAGCATGTGAAGGTCCAGGGATATCCTCTTTAAGTCCTGGGAGGCTATTTTGTAGGCTGGGACTCGGACCTCGTGTGCTCGCCTCAGAGGATGGAGGATCTTCCCTTTCATGCTGCGTAGAGCTAGGTCTCACAGTCATTGGTTGTGAGGATTTCTGGAAAAGGAATGAATATGAGACTTTGTTGCCTAGAACAATGTCACCAACAAGATCATTAGAAATGGGACCTTTGAGGAATACGTCACACCGAAAAATTCATTTGGGTATTTGACAAACTTTCACACAGTATGTAAATTAATGTTGCCTACTGATATCAGAATGGTGTGATTTGATGCTCTAAAGAATAAACATGTAAATATGGTGGTGATGGGTGTATAGCCCTTGCTTAATACATTCTTTCAAGTTCAAAATGTATCCCATTATCTTAACAGAAGTGGAGGTAACAGGAATATTAAGTGAGAAAGAAGGGAAATAGTATCAAATGTCTGTAGTTAAGGGTTAAATTTCAGAGTAATACTACCTTCTGTCCACTGTCATATATGTTGACAGGATTGACAGCATGACATTCATGCAGGATTGCATGTATATCATCAAAATACGCAGGCTTGGGAATGCGTGCTGCCGCTGTTTTCCTCATGATATCCAGGAATTTCTTATATGCTCTTATTAGGTTCTTCCACTTGGTGTTGCATTGCTGCCAAGTGATGGTTACCTGAAACTAAATATCATGCAATGAACATCAAAATTATTTTGTGCTTAATGTTATCGTACCCACAAAAAATAAATCTTTTTAAGGGATTGCTCTGGATAGTGTTTGGGAAAGTATAGGAAAGTAATAAAACACTGAACTTGTTCACAATTTCACAAACCTAACGGTACTAATTCAATTTTGTTTTGTATCAGACTCTGAGGGGGCTATTAGTAATGGTTTGGCAAAATAATAAATTTAGAAAGCATATATAGGTTACTGGAAAACTGGTGCCATTTTTAAGAGACCAACATCGAATCCTTTCAAGGTATGAAAAAGAAAAAAAATAGACCCCTTAGACTAGGTGGATGGCAATGAAAAACAAAGAGTCATTCACTGTTCATTTTCCTCTAGCTCACTCACCCCCCCCCCTCCATCATATAGCTGTCCACCCAATTCCTCCAACTCATTCTGATAACACTCAGTCCCTTTCCCCCATTACCAAATAAATAAATAAAAAGTTACCTTTACCAGATGTCATACCTTCCTACTTATCTGATTGGCAATGGACTCCCATACTTTTTCTTTTTGGTAACCTTATCTTGAATCAGATGGTAATTGTCCTTAATTAATAATAAAAAATGTCAACTACAACAGGCTGCCACATTCTGTCTCGTTCACCTCGTGTTGAATGCTGGCTCTCATCTGGTAAATCTAAGGGAAGTAATATGTCCTGTAATTGAGGAAGAGAATTTGGCAACAAATTATCTAAAATGAGTACACTCTTACTTTCAGTTATGATGACAACAGAAAATAATAGTATATAATAATGCAAAAAGCTAAATATAAATTATAGAAAATAATGAAGAGGAATGAGTGAAAACTGTAGAACAGGCATCTTCTGACATAAAACAGCACTGTACATGAATATTCTGTGATAATCTGGTAGCAACATACCTTCAACAATCTCTCCTGCTGGTTGTTCTACAATGACTGGCTGCTCATCTGGTGATGGTGGTGGTTGTACTTCAATAATAAAAGGATGCACATCTTGATGAGTTATGGCATCATGTGCATTATTGAACCTCATCTCACAGTGCCCACAGGTGAACCTGCATGACTGAAGAGAGCATTTACATGAGGAAAAAGGCTATCAATAATATCAGTTTTGCATACCTAGGTCAAATGTGCTCTTGAGTGTATGTACAACTGTACAAAAAAGTATCGTTAGGATGTTGTGCTAAACAATATGAAAAGCGACGATGGTTTAGAAAAAACAGGCAGGGGTCTAGGAAACTGTTGATACCCCTGCAAATTCAACAATGTTGGTTATGTATGGGATACAAGAGGCATTTCCTGTGCTTGAGGTAATAAATGCTTCGATAAGACTGTATCAACCCTTCGGAAACAGCAGCCATCGTAGTGTTCGTTACGTATCTATCGTACCCCTGAGTAACGATACTTTTTTGTACAGTTGTACAACCTTAAACTAAGTTAAATAACAGTAACATCACCCAACCTTAGCATCCTTTTGAACAGACTTTGGCGTTCTTAAACCAAACCTGTCCATTAATCTGAAAGGTAAGGTTCATCCATCCACACGAACAGTAGGAAATATTTCCACCAATTTCATTTATGCTGGAAAGCTTAAAAATATCGAGTGGTAAGTCCCTTATGCAGTACTGATTGTTACTGTCAATATTCTTTGATCAATGAAAATAGGTAGGATTATTATGTACTACACATGTATATAACAACTGGATGAATTTCTGTTGCTTTCATTTCACACGGCTACAAAGGGAAAAATGTGTATATGGTGCCAGGACTACAAACTTGTGTTGTACTGTGGGTTTTGGTATTATAATACTGAAATATGAATACTTGTAGCATATCAAGTATAAAAAATTATTGTAAATAATGTTTGGTGAGGTAAAAGATGCTCCACAAAGGATGTGGAGGAAAAATGCTATTTAAGCTAGTCATGTCCCCTGAAAGGTTACCATATCTGTTGGTACACAAGTAAGTAAAACACACTTATATACCCCGAAATATTTAGTTAAGTAAAAAGATGTTCAACAGTGGCTGTAAGGGGAAAAAGAGCACATACTAAGATGGCCACATGTATCATCAAAGATAACATACCAAAATTTATGTATTCCCACAATTTTGTAATCTTGGTTCTCTTAGAATAGGGTTACTTTTCTATATATAACAATAAATCAATGTACAATATTATAATAAAGAGTACCCTCCTTAAATCTTACTCATCTTGGAGGCATATGTTAGCCCCAGCTTTCCGAGGGTAAATATTTCACTATTATAGTATTATTTTAGTTTCCGTTTTCAGGGGAATCATAAATTATAAATTAATTCAGTTTTTAAGCACAATTCACATTTCCTCCAAGAATTTCGGTACCAGTCCCACATTGGAGTGTTGCCCTGACCGCCTATCACATTTCACCATCTCCACACTTTGATATTAGCCCCAAACTTATCAGATAAATACGTATTTCAGCACTTGCCATATACCTCCTTCAGCTGACGCCATTGTTGAAGAGCAAAATACTTTCAGTGGCAGAGAAACTGGAAATAATTCTTGGAGGTGCTCGGAGAGATGTTGCTGATGATCCAACTCGACCCAGGTCTGGAGGTGGGTTCACAGAAAATCACGGATTCTGCTGAATCATGGCCGACAGACCACAGGATCCGGATTCGACTGCCCAAAAAGAACTTCGTCTGACAGTGGATCTGTGGTGTGATCTGTGATCTGAAACGGATCCTCACAAATAGACGAGGCTGTTAATATGGGGTAGTTGGGAGGGGAAGGTGGGGATGAGAAGTGAGGAGGTTGCTTGGGGAGGGGGAGGAGGATGGTGGAGGTGTGGGGAAGGGGTGAGGAGGTAGATAGGGTTGTGGGGGGAGAGTGAGGAGGCAGAGCCATAGATTAGGAGGTAGCTTAAATGTGGGGATGGGTGAGGAGATAGATGGGGGTGTGGGGGAGGGGAGAGGGGGTCGGTTGAGGTACGAAGGGGAAAGGAATGGGACATGTTTGGTTGAGATAAAGGAAATGAAAGATAAGTTAATATAAAGATACACATGAGTACGTAGGAATACTGTACTCTGAAAGCTTTGGTTACAGGAGACTTCTATTGGCCCTTAAGGAGTTAATCAACGGGGTTAAACCAGTTACGCTAAAGGTCTATCCTGGTTTTGAACTTTTATAATCAGTGAGTAAGTCTGTGAAGGCCGAACCATCTCCAAAGAACCTTTACATCTGTGTAGCCTTTAACCATACTCGTACTTTAAAAAGTGGAAAGCATGTAATAACTAAGAAGAAGATGGTGATAATAGAAAGGACAGATAATGTGATACAATGAAGGAAAGAGAAGCGAAAGGGACCTGCAGTAAGTGAAGAGATCCGGGTCAACAGAGGATTAATGAAAAGAGATTAAGTGGTAGAGGGGTTGGAAGGGAAGTGATGAAAATAGAAAAAAGGAAGGCGAGATTGGTTGGTAACGAGGTGAAAAAATGAGTTAGACCTGATGGGTGTGAAGGAGGAACAGAAGTTAACATTTATTTGTGCGAATTGAGTGAAGAAAGTCTGAGATGTAAGTCTTGTAGAAATGGAGGTGACAAAAGAGAGTTCAAAAAATTATCATGGAATAATGGTAAGTTTGCTGAGTGTTGTAGAAGATTAACTGGAAATATATGACAGGTGTCAGAATGCCTGGTGAATGTTGAACATGGAGGTTTCTGTCGTAGTGGCGTATGTGTGTATCAGGTATTTGTAGTAAAGCAAATAGTGGATGAAAGGTGTGAGAGAATACAAATATATATGGCATTTATGCATATTGTAAAAGCACGTAACAAGATAAGCAGGGAGGAATTTACAAAGTATTAGGTGTGTAGGGAGTGTCCTTATTATAGTAGTGAAGCATGTGAAAGCGTACACGTATGACTGAATGAGTCATTCAGAATCAATATGGAAATGAATCATAGGTGTGTGTTGTCACGGGGATCCTTCCAAATTTTGTGAGGCCAAACTGAGTGAAGGAAATAGATAGCAAATATGATGAGAGTGATGGAATATTATAGATCTTCTCGTATATACAGGCTGCTTAGTAACGGTGCACTGGGGTTTCATGAATGTTTTTGAGCTGTCGGGCTGAAAGCTACTGTAGATAAGAGGTAAGTGATGGTTTTGATGAGAGAAGATAACTCTCGATGTAGTATGTTGATAAACGGAGCAAGTATATAACTGCTTCAGGTTATAACCCGGTCACGCAGAGGACGTCTTACCTTCTCTCTCTCTCTCTCTCTCTCTCACACACACACACACACACACACACACACACACACACATATATATATATATATATATATATATATATAAATGAAGTGTGTTGGTATATATATATATATATATATATATATATATATATATATATATATATATATATATATATATATATATATATATATATATATATATATATATATATATATATATATATATATATATATATATATATATATATATATATATATATAAATGAAGTGTGTTGGTACCAGACCCACGTTGATATAATGCTAGTGAGACACTGGTGTGGCATGAGGACCAAAATCAAGGGTGAGAGCAGTGGAAAACGACTGATATGTTTTGCATGGATTGGATAAGATATTTGGAGACTTATGAAAGATATGGAGTAAGGTAATCTGCTGCTGGTACATTATCCTGTGGAATGGAACCGACATATTTGAAGGTTTGAATGATGAATGTATGGACGCCCACTGAATAATTCTGATGATATATTTTCGTACTTTTGAGAGGTCTTCTTTCAGCTGGACCAGAGTCATTGAATTAGTGGAAGACTGGATCGTCATCATCATCATCATCATCATTATTATTATCATTATTATTATTGTTATTATTATTATTATTTTAATTAATATTGCCATTATTAGTATTTTTGTTGTTTTTGGCCTGTTCTTGTTTACTAAATGAGATATCGAAGGAAATTAAAACAGAGGTACAGGAGAGGCTAAAATATAAAGTAATATGAAGTGAATCACAATGAAGATGGAGAAGCATAAAGAAATAGGAAAGCAGAGTGATAGAAAAGAGTCAGGGAGTAAGGATTTCTTTTTCACGGGGGTTGGGAAAGGAGGGCGACGGAGAACTAGGAAGAAGGTAGGTAAAGATGTAGAGTGGAAGGGAAAATGAGAGAGAACCACGAAGTAGGAAGAAAGGAACAGAGAAGGGAAGAGGGACACTTATAAGAAGGTTGCAAGAGAGAGAGAGATAGAAAGAGAGAGAGAGATGCGTAGAAGTATTGGAATAGGAGTCAAAAGGAAGGATACTGGAGATGAAAAAATGGGCATGAGGTGGCAGGAAGGAAGGTGGTAGAGATAAGGAGGAAGACTGAAGCAGAAAGAAATTGGAAGACAAAAGAGATAGAAATGTGAAGAATAAGGAGGTAAAGAAGGAAAGGGAGGGAAATGATAAGGAGCGGAGCCGGAAGTATAAAGAAGAGGAAACAGGAGAGAGAATGAGAGGACGTCTGGCATGTCGAAGAGAGATAAGGAGGGAAGCGAGAAAAGAAGAGGCAGGGAAATGGAGGAAGGTAGAAAAATGGGGAACTGGGATGATAAAGAGAGGAAGAAGGGAAATAGGTGGAGGGCGAAATTGGAGGCAGAAGTAAGGAAGAAGAGAAGAGATGAGAAGAGAAGAGACTGAGGGTATTGCAATGTCGAGTCACTTAGGAAACGAGGAGGAAAAAATAGTGGAAGACGTATGATGAAAGGAAGAAGGAGAGATAAAGACAGTAAGAGAGGAAAATATGAAGAAAAAGCAGGCAAAGAGAGAAGGACTGAAAGACGAAGAGAGGGGAGGAAGGGCAGAGTGAGAGAGATAAAAACGAGAAAGATGATTAAGTTGATGGGTTAAAATTAGATAACAGAGAGAGAGAGACGCCAGTCAGCCTGAATGAGACTGAAGAAACGGTGTGGTTTTAATGACCGTGTGTGTGTGTGTGTGTGTGTGTGTGTGTGTGTGTGTGTGTGTGTGTGTGTGTGTGTGTGTGTAAAAACGTCCACAAGAAGTGGGTTGCGGGAGTTGGTGCGTTGATAAGCGAGAGGAAAAAAGGCCGAGAGAGAAAAAAGGGGGTGGAGTGAATGGGTGGGGGAAGGTGAAAGGAAGTGGTAAAAGAAATATGATGTATGGCAGACAGATGTATAGGTTACTTTATTTTGAAAGAGACGGGATAGGTAAATAGAAGCAGTAAAGATTATAGATACACAGAATATTACACACACACACACACACACACACACACACACACACACACACACACACACACACAGAACAAACCGAGTAAACTGCCCTCGGATGATCACTATATAATATGAAGATGACACATACTCATTTTTTTTTTTTTTTTTTTTTGTAGAGGCGAAAATGCACTTAACAGGTTGGTGATGACTGGCTGAATGCAACATGTCCAAATAACATCGTTGTATCTCAAATAAAATACCTGGTAATGTGAATGTAAACTTATTTACCAACTCAGATTTCTCCCTCAGATAATTATATGTTGCCTTCAGCCAAGCATCACCAACCTGTCAAGTGCATCTTCGCCTCAGTATAAAAAAAAAAAAAAAGTCTGAGTTATATAAGACCACACTGCCAAATCCTACACACCGAAGTGAACCCAACAACTAACACTTATTATCGTATCCACCTTTGATATTTAATTTTAACATTCAGTACCCCGTTTAGAACCGACATCGTCCCTTACATCAGCATCACACACACACACACGCACACACACACACACACACACACACACACACACACACACACACAGCCTAGTATGGTGCTGTGTGAGTGTATTGTTTTTGCTCTTGCTTGTGTGTATACGTGTGTATATCATAACCCAATTGATTTTGATCCGATTTGGACCAAACTCGGTGGAGGGGTTGAGGGTCATGGACGAATGAAGTGGTTTGCTTTTGAGAGCAGTAGGTCAGGGTCACAAGGCTAGGTCAGCTCAAGCAGTTTTGATCCGATTTGGGCCAAACTTGGTGAAATGGTTGAAGGACAGACAAGGATGAAGTGACTCGGTTTTCAAAACAGTCGGTCAGAGGTCAAGGTCACATGGGGCAAGGTCATATAGTTAGCTCTTTGGTCGATTGCAGGGCATAGTGTGAGTGATCCTTCTTTTATATAGATTTTATAACCTTCCACTTCTTTAATCTCATCAGTACAATTCTGCCATTCCATTATACTCTGAAATACATGAAACGATTTTCTTCAGGATTGCAGAGTCCTCTCACTGGAGTAGAAAGAAACATTATTAACATCTTTACTACGATCACGTCGTTTTCATTTCTTTGCGGTTAGCGCTAAACGATTTAATTAGCTTAATAACGTCTGTCCGCATCACACTTTTTTTTTCTTTTTAGCATCTCATCGCATTCTCGTATTAAAAAAAAAAAAAAAAAAAATTCTTGTCATAACGAGAAACATTGCCCTCCTTCTTTAATGTCATAACGTCGCTACATCAAAAAATCCACATCGCAGACATAATTCAGCATCACCACATGAACAGACATGTATATCTGAAACATCCAGCAACATCATATCAACAAATTCAAAGCCTCGCAATAATGTCATAAACTTTCTTCGACATCATTATCACATTGCAGGCGTGAACATTGCAATGGATAAGCAAGCATCACAATAAATGTATCCTACACATCCGTCATCATCATATCCTTCTAGCATCACATTTCCGTAATAAAAACACGATGATATAGTTTTGTAATTTATTTGTCCAGTTATGAGACAGCCAGCCTAGGATGACCCCAGGTAGGAAAAGGGTCAGTGAAGTCTATGGGCAACTCTAGTTCGAAATATCTCAATGTGAATAAAGTCGTGTGGGGTAGCAAGGTTGAAAAGACAAATATGTCGCCTGATTTAAAGTTGTCATAGACATTGTGATCTCACTGCAACATTGCATAATGACTTCAGTATTCCAGTATCAGACAAATTCATCACCACCTCAGCATCCTAACACGAGCTTCGTACCCCTTCAGCACCTTTCTCGCGTGACACACATTCGAGTTAAACACTATTTTAAGTATGTGTGTGTGTGCAGTATTCCCAGCTATGCATTTATCACACGGCATAGTATGTTTAGCTTGTGTATGTGGACTCCCACCATTTGTGCTTCAGTATTTGTACTTAAAATATATGGTACAATGCCAGAGTTGGTACTTGACCCTTTCGAAGCCTCTTACGAACTTTATAATATACTTTGTCTTTGGGAACTTTGCTTGTTCTGACACTCCCCGGGCTATTTTCTTTATCCCAGGAAAACGCGCAGCAGCAAATGTCAAAGATTAGGCTACCTGGTTTAATACTCAGCGTTGTTTATTACAAACTGTGGACATCGTTTTGGTTCACTTCAAACGATTAATTTTAACTCAGAAAAACATGCGACAGCCATTGGGTTAAGTCAGAGAATTAGGATTCCATATGTTGAAAGCGGTACC
Source organism: Coenobita brevimanus (assembly GCF_032717465.1). NCBI lineage: Eukaryota > Metazoa > Arthropoda > Malacostraca > Decapoda > Coenobitidae > Coenobita > Coenobita brevimanus. Next base: position 18,530,325 of record NC_137012.1, on the reverse strand, counting down.
CGTATATTAAAACGAGAGGTTTATCATTGCGTTGCACTGAACCGTATAGTATTATCGAGAACTATAATTCCCATCTCCATCGAAGCAGGTACAATTAAGGCAGTGGTTTCCAACCTGTGGGGTGCGCCCCCCTAAGGGGGCACGAAGGGCTGCCGGGGGGGTCGCGAAGGCTTGATAAAGAGGGTAATAAATTTGAAAACTATGAATTATGATGGAATTCAGTAATTTCTAAATATGGAGAAAATATTTCAGATATGAATAAGAAATCTAATTATATAAATATATAAACAATTTCAAAGATTAAGAATCTATGATATTTATTGACATGTGCCAACTATGCCAGTAAAATACAGTATTTGAGGAAGGGGGGCGCAGGGAATGTGTCATTCAGTGAGAGGACCGAGAAGTAGAAAAGGCTGGAAACCATTGAATTAAGGAGTAGGTAAAGGTAGACGTCGTACCTTCCAGTAGTAAAAAGAATGTAAAAAAAACAATGGCAATATACATAACATCTGTGAATGTCCTTTTGTGGGATGTAATTATAGTTGATGCCAAAAAATAATCTTATCACTGTGTTGTGTATGTGTTCTAATTCAGACACTGTCTACATATTCTGCACTACTGGGATTGACTTGCACCGATTATTTTTTTTTTCTATATTTACAAGACTTAAAGACACGAACACCCAAATATATTCTGTCAGCGAGTTCTTGGTACACATTTCTCGCAGCCACCCAGGAAGTATTAAACACCTATTTTATGCAGTTTACACCCTTAGATTCATTTCCCCTCCCCTCGTAAACCACCATCACCACTACCACTACCACTGTTTCGTGTCTTGTGCCGGGGTTGTTGTGGTGGATTCCGTACCAACTCCCAAGGGCCGCACTGGCCTGGTTTAACTTATGAGGAGGTACAAGGTCATTTATACTTTTTTTTTTTTTTCCTTAGTGCTTGCTACTGTCATATCCTATTCTGTCTTTTTGCCTGCACAGGAAAGGAGAGACATTGTCCCTGTTTCCCTGCAAGTCCCTTTCTTGACTCTTATCCCTCCTCCCAACCCCCCAAAAAAGAAAAAGTGAGACAAATAGGAAATTCATCAACATTGTCCTGACCTTTTGTCCACCTTATGATGAAGATAGGGCAAAAAAAAGTTCAGAAGTGTAAATAACAGTCTATGAAAAGTTGATCTTGACAAAAAATTGAATTCATATTATATATTAAAACAATGAATAATTCAATAAGTTTCCTTTCCATACACCCAGAAAGAAGACACTGTTTGACCAGATAAGGATGTGAAAACGGGCTGAATGCCTACGTAGAGTTATACTGTAATAATTATTGGCTGGCTGAAAAATTTTGCTTCTACTTTGTGTTTTGCTCTTGTGCAACCACCCTTTTATTTTTGTTTCTTAACCTGTTTCTGACTCCTTCCCACGCCATCTATAATAGAGGGAATAGGATGGGGATGGTTGTGATGGTGGTGATGACAGATGTTACGCAGTTATTATACTACATATTTTTACTGAGCGAGTTACCGGTAGTATAGGGAAAATTGGCTATTATTCCTTTCACTACGATGGCTTGTTTTTGTTTCTTTGGATTAGGAGAGACCTCAAAGAATGAAGAGGTTCATAAAGGCTGTATTCTACCCTTCCAGTGTGAAGTCTTCCATAAGCTCCTGGAGATACCATTAATAATAAGTCAAAGCATTCGTCCACGAATGCGTATCGCCCGTCATAGCTAAATAAGTAGATCAGTAATCCTCTGGCAGACGGATGCATATCATCGCAGGTTCGCCAGAATCGGAAAAAAATTATCAGGAATTCACTCGCCGCATTTCAGTGTCTCTTTGCGTTCCTGTCTTTAAGTAGCATGGAGGCCTTCGTAGCTCCTCTTTCTTAGCGATTTCCTGTCTTGTTTGATTATATTTATCGCTTCAGTATCGACATAACATATAAGAGGCTAGTGAGCAGTGTTACAATATCTAGCATAATTTTATTCTTTTAGCATAATTTTGATCAAATTTTTTAGTCCGGAATATTTTTTTAGCATATTAGAAGTTTTAGCATAATTCAAGCATAATTTAAAACGGAATGGAATAATTTTGGAATAATTTTATAAAAGATATAAATCAGAGAGAGAGAGAGAGAGAGAGAGAGAGAGAGAGAGAGAGAGAGAGTAGGGCGGGTAGCTGATTGGCGGATAAATGAGTGTTGCCATACTGATACCTTAAGAACGATATTATGAGAGAACTCTGTATTTCAGCCAACCGCTATGAGACACCATGAGGCAGTTGACTGCCATACTTTGATGCGTTTTTTAATTAATAACAAGTTACACCAGTAGTGGAGTACCACTCCATGCAGTAATGTAGATATTTCATGATGTCGAGTAAGAGGAAGAAAGTTTGCCAAGAGGCGCCAGGACCTAGTACTTCAAAAGCTTTATTCGGCCCTGATTCTTAGAGTAGCAGTGATCATGATTCTGACGTACCCGAGAAGAGAAAAAAATAGTAAAAAAAAAAGTTACAACCAAATTTCTCGCCCAGAATGGCTGGCTGAAAGTGGATTCAGAGAGTGGCTCACCAGAGACAGGAAAAACGAAGCTTTTTGTAAATGGTGAATGTTTTTATTCAGCCAAAGTTATGTGTCATCAAGGCTCACTTTGATCTCAGCCAAAAGAGAGAGAGAGAGAGAGAGAGAGAGAGTAATATATTCTTTTAGGTAGGGTTCATTTAAATATTTTCATAGTAAACAGAATACATAATTAATATGTAACATGAATAAATATAGGATTTTATCATTTAGCTTCAACTCAGCATAATTCGTTTTTTACGTGGAACAAATTTGCTCAACCTAGCATAATTTTCATTGCCCTAGACTAATTTCGTTGTTTGGATATGGCAACACTGCTAGTGAGGTGAGTGTGTGTGTGTGTGTGTGTGTGTGTGTGTGTGTGTGTGTGTGTGTGTGTGTGTGTGTGTGTGGCCTCAGTATCGACATAACATATAGGAGGCTAGTGTGTGTTCTTACCTAGTTATTCTTACCTAATTGTATCTTTACAGAATTAGGAATGAGGCAGGCTCGTACCGTCCCGTGTTTTGAACCATTTTTATCATATGTCTTTAAAATTATGAATTGTTTTGGCACACATCATTTCCTTCGGTAGTGCATTCCACTGATCAACTGTTCTATTTGGGAAACTGAATTTCCTTAAGTTTATGTTTGTTTGTAGATACTTGCCCCACAACTGTGGTGGGGCACGGGCAAAGAGCCCGTCACGGTAAGATGCAGGAAAAAGTTCCCCTTGGAGCATAGCACGGCAGGCAAACTAGCTAACGAGGGAAAGGCGGCAGAGGCAGGGGAAGATGCGACGGTTGATGGTGAGGTTGGCTGCCCGATGATCGACAAGGGTAGGGCAGGAGATCTGAGTGGAAATCGCGGCGCCGATGAAGGTGGCGCCGACGACGAGCTCCAGGTGGAAGAAGCCTCAAACGACTTGACGGTTGATGGTAAGGCCAGCTGCACGATGGTCAACGAGGACAGTGCGAGACGAGAGAGCTGGGCAGAAAATCGCGGCACCGACGGAGGGTGCGTCGACGACGAACTGCAGGTGGGAAACGCCCCGACGCTGCCCTCAACCCCCTTGCCCGTGGTGGAATATGGCGGTGGAAGCTCGCCCAGCTCCCCAGCAGCAACAGATGGACGCCAAGGAGGGTAGTCCCAGTCACGGTCGATAGGAGAGAGGGCCCTGATCCAGGTAGTGGTGGAGGGAGGGTCGTCGGCCGTGGATGGGGGAGGAGCCTCGACCTCTTGGTGGGCAGACTCCAGGTGGAAGAGACAGGTCCCGCCCCTCGGCTGATACGGAGAGCTGGTCCTGCCGGGAACAGTGGTGGAGATGTTGCCGCGACGACAAATGGGCTGCTAGGTTCCTTAAGTCTTTATCACCTCTATTTATATACAGTTTTCTGCAGTGTCCTCTTAATCTTGCTTCTCCATAGGTTATATACTCATTTACGTCTATTTTCTCTTTTCCTGTCATGCAGTTATATAACTTAATCATGTCTCCTCTTTTCTTTCTCTCCTGTACTGTTGGTAGGTTTAATTTTCCGAGTCTTTCTTCATAGCTTAGGTCCCTTAAACTTGGTGCCCATCTTGTGGCGGCCCTTTGTACCTTTTCAATCTTATCTATTTCTTATGAGATGCGGATTTCAGACCACAGATGCATACTGCAGAGTTGGTCTAATGAATGATGTTATCTTTCTCAGCATGTCTTCATTTATATATGTGAATGCTACCCTCATATTAGCAAGCAGTGTGTACATATTCCTTATTTTTTCATTTATGTGGTCACCCGGTGATAGTCTGTTATTGATAATCAATCATAAATCCTTTTCCCTTTCTGATGTGTGTAGGGTTGAACTTCAGAACTTATAGTCCTAGTCTGGTCTTTTTTAACTTTTACCCAATATTATTGCCTGACATGTGTCCACAATGAATTCCATTTGCAGTCTATTGCTCCATTAATGAAGCTTGTTTCATTCCTCTTGTAGCTGTATGCAATGATCGGTGTTTGTAATTTCCCTGTCTATTTGTGCATCATCAGCAAACATACAATTTAGGTAGCTTCCGTTTCCAATGTTGCTGTCTATGTCATTTACATAAACTAAAAACATAATTGGTGCCAGCACCGAGCCCTGTGGAACTCCACTTGTCACATCTCTCCATGATGAGTAATTTCCCCTTAGCGCTGTGTGTGTGTGTGTGTGTGTGTGTGTGTGTGTGTTTATGCGAGGAAGAAGGAACCAAAGGCCATGAGCCTGCAGTAACAGTTAACTCCAAGAGAAAAACAAAATACAATAGAGAGCCAAATTCAAGATCTGATCATTTTGAGATACCTGGACACACTGCGTTTGAAAGACTGGAGATCATAGGCAGCAGGAAATACAGACAGTGGGAGACAGTTCCAGAGTTGACCTGTTGCATAAATGAAAGACTGGGAGTAACGGTTAACTCTTGCATTAGAGAGTTGGACAGAAAAGGGATGAGAGTTTGGTGCCAGACGGGTGCTACGCGTCTGTCGTAGAGGTGGAGGAATCCAAGCAGACAGTTCAGAGGAGCAGTGACCATTAAAGTAGCGATAGAAAAGAGATAAAGATGCAACAGTGCGGCGAAGAGACAGAGGTTGAAGGGAGTCAGTAAGAGGAGGAGAGTTAATGAGACGAAAAGCCTTTGACTCCACCCTATTGACAAGAGCTGTATGTGGGGAGCCTCCCCACACATGAGAGTTGTACTCCACACAGGGGCGGATAAAACCCCTGTATAAAGTCAACAATTGTGCAGGGGTAAAGAAAGAACGGAGTCGGCTTAGCACACCTAATCTCTTGGAAGCAGATTTTACAAGAGATGTAATATGATCTTTCCAATTTAAGTCCCGAGTAAATGAAACCCCAAGCATGTTCAAGGATGATGCAGGATTCAGCTGAATATTATTAAACATTAGTGGGTATACCTGTGGAAGACTTTGTCGGGTTGATAGGTGTAAGAACTGAGTCTTAGATGCATTAAAATCAACCATATTATTTTTACCCCAGTCAGAGATACGAGCCAAGTCAGACATTAGGTGTGCCATAGCCTCATCCCTTGTTTGTTGAAGTAACTGTTGAGATGGGCGTTGCGGGAACCGAATGGAAAGGTGAAGGGTGGAGTCATCAGCGTATGAGTGGATAGGGTTAGATGTACAGCTTAGATCATTGATGAATAAAAGGAAGAGAGTTGGTGATAGGACAGAGTCCTGAGGAACACCACTGTTGATAGATCTAGGAGAAGAACGATGGCAGTCTACAACATCGGCTATAGAACGACCAGAAAGGAAGCTAGCGATGAAGGCACAGATAGAAGGATAGAAACAGTAGGAGGGCAGTTTGGAAATTAAAGATTTATGCCAGACTCGATCGAAAGCCTTTGAGATGTCAAATGCAATGACAAAGTTTTCGCCAAAGTCCCGAAAGGAGGATGACCAGGAGTCTGAAAGGTAGGTGAGAAGATCGCCAGTGGAGCGTCCCTGACGGAACCCGTACTGACGATCGGAAAGAAGGTTGTGATAGGAAAGATGCCTTAAAATTTTTCTATTGAGAATAGACTCGAAAGCTTTTGAAATACAGGACGTTAAAGCAATTGGACGATAGTTGGAGGGTTGGGAGTGGTCACCCTTCTTTGGGACTGGCTGAATGAGAGCAAACTTCCAGCAAGATGGAAAGGTACAAGCTGACAGAGAAAGGCGAAAGAGTTTTCCTAAGCAGGGTGTAAGCACAGAAGCACAGTTCTTGAGAACAACAGGAGGGACCCCATCAGGCCCATATGCCTTGTTAGTACTGAGGCCAGTGATGGCAGAAAATACATCAGCTGAAGAAATTTTAATGTCAGCCATGAGGAAGTCAGAGGGGGGAAGTGATAGAGGAACAGCACCGGAATCGTCTAAGGTGGAATTGGAGGAGAAAGTCTGTGCGAAGAGATCTGCTTCATCAGTAGAAGAAATAGCTACAGAACCATCAGAGTAGAAAAGAGGAGGGAATTATGATGAGGTAAAGTTGTTAGAACGATTTTTGGCAAGGTGCCAGAAGGAGCGGGAAGAATTCGAGTTGGAGAGTTGAGAGCATTTAGCATGGATGAAATTATTTTTAGTAGAGCGAAGAACAGACTTAGCACGATTCCGGGCAGAAACGTAAAGATGATGTGATTCAGGGGTGGGTTGGCTCCGGTACCTTTCGTAGGCCCTCTCCTTGTTGCGGACAGCATTAGAACAAGCGTGATTAAACCAAGGCTTTCTTGCGTTAGTCAGAGGATATGAGAAAGGAATGTATGCTTCCATGCCCAAGAGAATAACCTCCGTAATGCGCAAGGCACACTCAGATGGCTCATGGCCATGGAAGCAATAATCATTCTGGGGAAAATCAAAGAAGTACTGCCTGAGGGCCTCCCAGTCCGCGGCTCCAAAATGCCACAGACGATGTTTCCCTGGAGGGTCCACAGGCCGTACCGAAGTGATAGGACAGGTTAAGGTAATAAGGTTGTGATCGGAGGAGCCCAACGGAGAGAAAAGATTAACAGAGCAAGCAGAAGGATTAGTTGTGAGGAAGAGGTCAAGTATGTTGGAGCTCTCTCCAAGGCGGTCAGGGATACAGGTAGGGTGCTGTAGAAGCTGCTCTAGGTCATTAAGGATAGAAAAGATGTAGGCTTGTTCACCAGGTGGATCAGTGAAAGGAGAGGAGAGCCAAAGGTGGTGGTGAACATTGAAATCTCCTAGAATGGAGATTTCAGAGAAAGGAGAAATGGATAGAATGTGTTCCATCGTAGAAGTAAGATAGTCGAAGAATTTTTGATAGTCGGTAGAATTAGGGGATAAGTAAACAGCACAGATATATTTAGTCAGAGAATGACAGGAAAGCCGAAGCCAGAGTGTAGAGAATTCAGAAGAATCAAGTTCAGGAACACGAGAGCAAGATAAATCGTTGCATATATATACACAACAGCCACCTTTGGCTTTGAAATGAGTACAGAGAAAGTAGGAGGATACAGAAAAGGATTTGCTCTCAGTTGCCTCAGACAGCTGAGTCTCAGAAAAAGAAGGTGAGGTTTAGAGGAGGAGAGGTGGTGCTCAACAGAGCGAAAGTTAGAGGAAAGGCCGCGAATGTTGCAGAAATGAAGAAGAGAGTCAGACAGTGGTTCCAGGCACCTCGAGTCGTCACCGGGAGAGGGGCGGATGGTGGGGGCATTTATGGTTCCCCCACCTGGAGACTCCGAGGCTTGGTGATGAGACGCCATTTTAGTTGAATTTTGAATAGGAAGTGTAGTGTGACTGTGCATGTAGTTTGATGTAGATAGAGAAATTTGTGTTGGAGAGCATGCCTGCCTACTCTCTGTGTAACTGAGACTGAAAAAGTTCAGCAAAGGGGGATGGTTAGGAACTAGTCCTGAGGGCTGATGAAACGGGAGCTCCAGCACTCCCTGTCATCAGCTTTCCATCCACCTCGGGAGTACTGCCCTGCTCGACTGGTGCTACAGTGTGTGTGTGTGTGTGTGTGTGTGTGTGTGTGTGTGTGTGTGTGTGTGTGTGTGTGTGTGTGTAACCCTTATTATGCACACTATAAAGGAAATACTTCGGTGTTTAGGCAGTCACAATAAGGGGCTGATGGTGCTCATGCAAGTTGTGTCAGCGAGTGCACAGTGGGCACAGTAAGAGGGAATCCTGAGATTACTGATGATGCAGTTCACATAGCATTGCAACGTGTGGAAAGAAGCAATGTGAGGGATGTGCTGAGAGAACACATTTCAATGATTTATATCTGTGTCGAACGTGAGCATAATCTGCCCATCAGTGACATCCACTAGTGTAAGAACAAGGAATTTTATGGTAAAATTGCACATCAGTGACACTGTTGTGTCAAAAGAACAAGGAAGTTTATGGTAAAATTGCACATCAGTGACACCGTTGTGTCAAAAGAACAAGGAAGTTTATGGTAAAATTGCACATCAGTGACACTGTTGTGTCAAAAGAAGAAGGAAGTTTATGGTATAGTTGTACGCAAGTGACATTCGGTTGTGTCAAAAGAACTAGCCAGTTTATGGTAAAGTTTTACAAGTAATATACATACAGTCAATCCGAGAGTTTTGTGTGAGTAAAGGTGGCTGAACCAGTTTGTCAGGCAGAAGGAGCTTCACTACGATCAGTTGTAGGGTAAAGCATCTGCTGCCTGTCACTACACTTCCTCTTGTTAAGAAATTGAGAAGAAGGCGGCTACGAAAAAGCCAAGGTTTTCAATATGGATAAGATTGGGCTATTTGGAAGTGCCTGCTTTCCTCTATACTGTACTTTGCTACCACAGGAAGAAAGGCAGGCCAGTCATTGTCGTTTCTCAAGGTGACTGACATTATTTGTTGCCGTATGCCCTATGATGTTATTGTTTTATGTTGCGTCTTATCGGTAAATAAACAGGCAAGGTATGTCTTTATGATGCATGTCAGTAAGCAAGTTTGGACAACACCCGTTATTTTGAGTGGGGAGGGGGAAGTGAGGGTCAGACCTGAGATATTACCACACTACTTTCTGTGTGGTAAACAGAACAGTAATGGGTTTAATTGACTGAGGTACATGGGTTGGAGTTACACGCGACCTGAGGTTAATAAATATGCCTTGTGTAACATTCTTTCATATAACTTACTAACAGACGCAATATCATTCAGGGCAGCGTTTCTTAACCTTTTTCGACCTCAGCATCCCCACACCCCCAGTGTAATAAGGCCTCAGTCCATCATCCATTTACATCAGGTTATTAGGACTACAGTTTCTACACTACTGCAGGGTTAAAGTGAAGTGAAAGACTGCCTACCAGCTTATTTTAGACCTTCTGAAAAAAAAATCAAGGATGTCAATATTAAGCAAAAGCAATAAGAAAAAAAAAAAAACAATAATGCACCATTTTCCAGCACCACCTAAAATTGATTTAAGCACCCCTGGGGGTGCTACCACCCCAGGTTAAGAAACGCTGATTTATGGTATTAAGAGACACCCGTTTCTGTGTATTTGTAATTATTGCTAATCTTTTAGATCATGAAGATTTACCCTGCATGTCATACTCTTCGTAACATTGTCGGAACACAACAAACACCTCAGAGACTCCCGTCATGCCCTTGTTAATTTTGGTGGCTTCATGGACTATGTCGGTAGTAACATTATATCTTGTAAGTTGAGGGCGCCACAGTATAAAACAATCACCTGTCAACCTGGTATTATATTGGAATTACACGCAACTAGAGGAGACTGGAATTGTGTTCATTATTTGGTTTGTGTTTGTACGCAATTTCGTTTCTACACACGCACACCTATCGGATCTGTGTCTAAATTAGGTTTGGTTAGGTTGTCAGCTTAGTATATATTAGTTTGTTAGGATAAATTAGGTTAGGTTAGTTCATCTTAATGCAGATGCAATAAAAGACAGATAGGAGCACATCTCCCTTCAGTTATACGTACAAAACATTTGCGACGGATGGTTACAGAAAAGGTGTTTAGTACTGCATAATTTCAGTAATGAACCTATTATTTTCAGTGGCCGTTAGGTGTAATTCCGAAAATTTTCCCCAAACTAAACATAAAAGTGGTAGGCCTTTGGCTGGATCGTATTGCCTTACCACAGTACTGCACAATCCATCACCCCTGGGGGCTCGCGTAAGGAATTATCATCAATCTGAGGGTTTTCTTTAGCCAGGGATGGGCCTCTTCCTCAGTCTCCGACCCCTTACAACCCAATACTTTGTCCAAGAACTTAAAGTACAAGAACAAAACGTATCATACACAAGATATACGATAAAAAGTTATTCCTTGTATTAAAAAAATAAAATAAAACAAAATATAGTTCAAATAAATCATATCAAACCGCTCATGGGTAGTGCTGATAAAAAAGGTGCTCATTTTTGCCATAGGTAACGGTCAGGAATGGGTTACCTGTTACCACTACCGGTTCTACCTGCCTTAAAGCCGCGCCTCCCTCAGTTTCCTTCTCAATAACACACGTTTCCGTGCCGGCCATCTGCTGCACAGCTTCCCAAATCTGCTTGTCTGCCTGTCTCATTCTGATTTGGTAAGCTTTTCTGCCTGCACCTTTCCGTGCCGGCCATCTGCTCCACAGCCTCCCAAAACTGCTTGTCTGTCTGCCCCATTCTGATCTCGTACAGCACATACTGTCAGGCGTTCAACATCCCGCTGCCAACGATATACGGACCACAACACCAAAATACAAACACCATACTGTACAAAATACCACACAAACACCCAACCCACATACGTTACCTTAACATTCCACAGCATGCCAAATTCAGCCACTTCATTCCGGTGGGGAAGCAACACTTCAACATAAAGAAAGTGAGCTTGTTGCCCACTGCAAGGCAAAATACGAAAGGATTTTCAGCAACACACCAACTACCATCAAGGGCAACAGATAAAGCACATTCCAAAAACACTTCATCACAAATCCCAACATAACAATCAATATTTCATTGATAACACCAAATTTCCATCCAAGTCTAGGCAGGACAGGTCCACCCAACGAATCCTGTTGGTGAAGTTCAGGCGCGGATCCAATCACTACATCGGGATTCCTGGCAAGAATATTAAATTCCAGGATAAAAAAAACAAACAACATTACACACAAATACTGACAAATAGTCTAGTTCTATTACCCATTGCCAAAAGGGTTTGGGAATCCAGTTTCCAACAGAAAACCGCTCTTCACCCCGGTCAGCACTGCCTTTTTCCACGTCGGAGGAATACATATTGAAGTCTCGAAAAATCACATAAAACTACACCTTAGCGGATAATAACACTGTGATATATGTATATGACTTACCACTTTTACAACGCTAAGGAGAGTGACTCGCTCACGCAGGTGCTAACCTTTTGTAGCCCCAAGACGCCGGACGTGGATATTATGAATACTTCGCGCGGCGAATGTTTCGTTATTTTTCTTTCATTATTACCTCAGTGTCATTCAGACCCTTTACACATACGCATTTAAAGAAAAACAAAATCCTTATTTTTAACTTTAGTAAATTAAGATTGTTACAATGACATATAAAGAAACGTCAAGTAGGTAATATTTATGAGACTGCCTTATTTTCGGTCTTAGCTATAAACTTAAATTCAAATCTGAGTTTGTAGTTTTGAGTACACCATAGTAAAGGCAACATAAAGTAGACACATTGCTTGGTAATACTCATTGTTTCCTTTTTCATTTCCTAACTGTTGTTTCCTCAAAGACAGGAATAAATAAATGTTCACAATGGCTTATCCAAATTCCTTGGAAAATATCACGCATAGTTATGACACCTACCACAGTGCTAACCTGCTAGCCTGTGGCTTCCATATCCTTTCCACAGCACCTCTTTGTGACTAGCACCATAGTCTAAGTTGGTGCTAATCTCTTCTTACAGCACAACACTGAAGATGGTTAGATGGCAACTTTACGCCAAGGTAAAGCAAACAAAGATTGGTATCGTTACTATTGTACTTTCCTCTAGCTTCTTATAAAGACCTTACTTTCATCAGTTAGGCTGGTGATAATTTTGTATAAAAAAAAAAAAAACAATAGATTCTATACCTACTAAAGCTGCTTTTAATCACAAAATCAAACAATTTATGGATGCTGTTAACTCCCTTTAGCTGGAATTAGGGTGAGCTGGAGGTCAACCGTACTATTAGTGGCAAAATATTCCCCAAACATTCAGATAAATGTTTTATTATAAAACTGTATATATCAACAAAAGTTTCCCGAAAAGGGCTATCAATGGGTTGGTTATCACCTCTTTTGAAAGAAGATAAGTTGATTAAAAGTGTCTTTTCCAAAAGGTGGCCATGTGTATAGATAGTGGGGGTGAAGCCTACATCCTGTCTGACAACACTTTAATGTGTTACCAAAGTAAATCTAAGTTTATATATGAAGTAGGCATTGTAAGAGTTCAGAGCAGAGACATTTATTTACTCCATGACTTTCATATTGCCTTACAAGCAACACAAATATTTAATATTCCATTTTCAAATATTTAACCCAGCTGAATACTGAAATGTGGTGCTGAATTATTGTAAAAGTAAAGGTCACTATGCTGTCCCAGTACAAAAATGCTGGCCATATATTCTGGCTGAATACTGAAATGTGATGCTAGATTATTGTAAAAGTAAATAACATTTGCTGTCCAAGTACAAAAATATTGACCAGATATTACAGAAATATATATGCAGGAATGAAGAACAACAGGCAAGGTTAAGACAAACTGTTATTATATATATAAAAAAATATATAGGCTATAAAACTAGGTACACATACGCATTATTTGAGGCAGTAGAAGCATCTTACCAAATCAGTTGTTCCTGATAGTCTGTTATATATTCCTGAACACTTCTGGGGTGGTAAATAAAAGTTTCATGTGATATTTGTTTCCTCATTGATATTAGCTATGTTCCTTCAGTGTCAACTCGTTTGACTGGTCGCCTGTGACTCATGACATGGCGGAAGGACTATCCTAACCTACGTGTTTAACGAAATCTAACCTAACCGAGCTTAACTGTGCCTAATAATTATTCTAACCTAAGCTAACTTAACCCAACCTAACCTAAACTAACCTGGCATCCAGCTGGGAATTTGGGAAAGGAAATCCACCTTTCAGTACGTTGAATAAGATTTCTTCCATTACACCGTAAACAAACAATCGTAGGTACGGCTTAAGATGCGGTTAGGCTTAAGCAGATCTCTAGGCACAATTTCGTCTTAATTCAAGGAGGAACCGAGGTTTCATTAAAGACACGGGTCTAATCCTTGCTGCTCCAGCCACATCGATGTTTTGTGAGGCATCACGACTGGGCACAAGATGCAGGCACACCACAAGTCTCCAAAGAATGGCTCTTCTTGGTGGTTGAGGGAGTTCCCATATGTCAACAAATGACAAGTGAAGGTACACTTGCGCACCAGTCTTGCCATTTTTCTTCCCACAATGCATGTCAGCTGCACCAACCCTACCGTTGGCAAACTATTCCACGAAGGCCGAGCCAGTGGTTTTAACAACACCAAATAGGCAAGACAGACTTCCTGTGCGGCTGCTTCATCGAAGGGGAGAGTATTTCAAAGGTTGGTAAATTATAATATTTACCAGGTGGTCCTGTCTCCTTGAAGATTGCTTTTATTTTTCTCTCTGTCCATTTGGCTGGACTGACTTGGTTCTTAGTGAATCCCTGCTTGGCTATGGTGACCTGCTACCGTAGGACAAAAGGCCGTAAAAGAGAAAGGAGGGGTTAAGTATAGCTGAACTTATGGAAGTATGGCAAATGGAAACAAAAATATGATAGGCCTATGCACATATTATAAAGTTGTTTAATGAGAAGTAACAACAGTTATATAACGTTGTGGGCACTCGTCATAATATAGATCTAATTAAAATCCACAGTTTCTTCTTCAAGTAGAGGTGCATTGATGACTAATCTTGCTATAATTAACAAGAATCAGTAGCCAACACTGAGTCAGAACGTCTGACCTAGCTTCTGTGTGCACTGGTTGAATTTAATTTTTTGAATTTCCAATCTGTTCCCGGATCACTAACTGGGAAGTATATACAGATCTAAATATTCTTCTAAAAGACTTTGCTATAATAACAACAATATTTATTATTTGTACAAGTTTTGACAGACAGAGTATTTAAAGTCCCCAGCTTCGAAAAGGATGATCTCCAAGAGTTAATTATATCGTCAAACAGCGAAATTATCAAATGAACTCCGGGTTAAGGAAAAGACATCGCTTATCTCGGGTGCTGTTTAGTAGGACAAGGCGGGTAACAGCAGGGAGTTATACAATAAAAATTATCACAGAAATGCTAATAAAATTCTTGAAGTTGTAATAATATAAGTAATGTATCATATGATTGATACGGAGTTATTTTATATGTGGACATTAATCGGAAGTTAATATAAAGACAACTTACAACAATTTTCTCTAGTGTAGAAGGGCTAACCTGGAACGGGCTATATAAAGGGGTGCACGATGCTTCCTGGTTCATTATTCACCTGATACCAGCAAGGTAAGACGTGTTGGGTGATACTCGTAGCAGAACTTCGCTGATCTCTTAGTAAGTTGTATATTCTTTGAATTAACTTCGAAGTACCTGTTTAATTGTTAGTACTTCTTCAACACACAATGCATAAAGTTCAACTTGAGGACAGGGATGGGTTTGCTTACATCAGGGCAAAGTTTGGCGGCAAATGGACCGATTTCCTGATTGACTGTTGTTGTTCCTGTGAGGCGGTTCCCCTGCAGATGGTGAAAGAATGTGGGATGCTAGATAAGATGCAGAAGCCGGATAGTTTGGACCACGAGTATGTTGCTGGAGTGCTCGGTAATGTGGAAATGCAGTGCGAAACCTTGGACGGTGAGGTTATTTCTTTGTTTCCTTTTGTTAAGGTTCATACTGAACTTGATGAGCCAAACATTGGTTCAGATATCTTGTATACATACAAGTGTCATATGAAGGAT
>NC_137012.1:18291460-18515155 GCF_032717465.1 Coenobita brevimanus | reverse complement strand
TATTTCAGTAGAGGGTGAGATTTGTGGTTCTGTGGGAGGAAACAGGGTCAGAGGGAATATGGACTGTAGCAAAAATGAAATGAGGAATATAAATTGGTACTAAGTAAACACGGATGTATGGTGAAGAATAAGGCAGCACTTTCACTGCTCTGCTGACGAGCATGACCGGAAATTACACTAGTCGCTGCCGGCAACAGTCGCTTGATGGGGACCGGGAGGACCTCTGTTCCCGCCAGCCCTACCTCTAGGCCGGTGGTGACATAATCCGAGATACCACCTCGTGCTGGAAAAAGTAGCGGCCATTGCTAAAGAGAGTGTGAATAGAAGGTGTGATATCTTATGTGCATGTAGTGTGGTGTAGACAGTTGAAGGTAGAGGTATTAAGAGACTATGCTGGCCTACTCTCTGTGTAAATGAAAGCACTGAAAATGTTCAGCAAAGGGAGAGGGTCAAGATCAAGTCCTGAGGGCTGGTGAAACAGGAGCTCCAGCTCTCCCTGTCACCAGCTTGCCAGCCACCTAGGGAGTACTGCCCTGTTCGACTGGTGTTACAGTCTACTCCAATAAACACCCACCATCCATCTTGAATACATACTAGAGCTGTCTCATACAGGGCTGGTGTACTGGTATTAGCAGGGGTACTTTTATGACATGTCGGCGGGTCATCTGTTAGATCAGAAAAGTCTGCTTTTTGTGAAATTCAAATCCTTAAACTATTCCCTGCCCCAGCCTGGATTAGAACTTGGGTCCGTTAGGACTGCAGGCTGCCTCTTTACCGATCCTGGTGTCAGGTATTTGTCATAACAATAAGTTAATATTGTATTTATTCGTTTCCATATCATCCTTGGTTTTTCTTGTACTTGAGATTTGATATCTGTTCTTGCAATAACCTGTGCTAAATGAATCTGGGCTGCGCTTCAACAGGCCTTAGCGCCCCAGAGCGGTCCAGGGGTAGTGGGGGAAGCAGTGAAACCACCAAATACCTGGAGCGCGAATTCGCTTTTACTCTAAGTATCCTTCTTTCAGAATACTTAGCAATTATGTATATTTGCGCATTACTGACAACAATATTAATGTTACATGAATATTTGTCAGTAAATTATAATTGTAAATGCATATTGCCGAAATACGTTGGAAATATTTAATCACCATGTAAGCCGTAATGAAGAATCATAACAAATCCTGTTTTCGCCACAGCTGCTTCATCCTGTAATTTCCTCCTATTTTGAAGACGAAATGTACCCTGCAGTGCAATACTGCAGTGGAACAAGATGACTTTGGAAGATATGATCATTGTGCGAAGGAGAGGTGGTACTTCATGGAAGTATGATTTTCGCGGGAATGAATGAAAACAAACCCTCAATTTGTACTCTTTAGATCCGCATAGCCTTTACTCTCTTTAAGCGGAAAATCAGTACTTAATTGAAATGAAGAGGGTATTGTAACAAATCTTTTCATTTATGACGTGTTAGTATTCAAAATCCGTTCATTCTCCCAAATTACACAGAACAGTACACTGGTATTTAGAGTTCTGTTAACCTTTACACGACTGTGATTGAAACCATTTACCGTTGTCAGATGTCGCCAGAGAGACCCGCATCACCAAATACTTCCAACCGCGACGGAGGCTGCGACAACCCCCCATTCAGCCCACACACTTTCGCTCTCGAAAGCGCCGTCGCGTTCCATGGCGTTCCAGCTGTTGAAACGCAGCCCTGGTCTCAAATTCACGATATTTGACATCGGAAATCACACTTGAACACAGGGTTGTTACAATACCAGTATATCTGTACAGTTACTCTAACAGTAACATTGAGCCACGGTGTTATGTAAGTATAATTATATACAATGAATTCCGGTCAATATGAATGTTTGCGAAGAATATATATTAGACAATCGTGCACTTTCTGAAGTAAAAAAAAGTATTTATACGTGTATATACACGTAGGCGAATACTTTGTGGTATTTTAACATGCTGTTGGGATAATTAGTATGTAATAAAGCCGGTAGGGGACGATGGCCAGCTCTAACTTGGCCGTTGCGGTTCAGCCAGTACACACAAAGGACCCTCATCTGGTTAGTCTAAAAACACCATCTCTCGCCTCTCTTTGGACACAAACTAAACCGCCCAGACAAAAGAAATAACTGGATACTTGCATAAACAATATAAACAAAAAAAAATGTGATAAATTCACATATACCTGTATATATATATATATATATATATATATATATATATATATATATATATATATATATATATATATATATATACACACATAGATAGATAGATTGATAGATAGATAGATAGATAAAATGTAATGATTTTGTATGTAAAACACATAGCTAGTAATTTCAAACCATTTCAGCACCATTGAAATTTTTTGGGGGGTGATACTATGGATATTTAGTGCGATGTTATATTTTCGCTTCTCTGTATGTTTTCACCCTAGATATCAGGTCAGTCCGCGAAGGGACGAAAACGGGTCCCTAGCCGCGCATGACGTCATTAGGCCTGCTGTCTCAGTTTGATCCAGGCCACCACACTGATCGGGTCGTGCTCAAGGTCGAAAAAATGGAAGCAGCTAATCTTTATGAGTATGACTGCAACATGACTAAAAACATTATTCTTTCTTTGATCGTGAAGCTTGAGTCTGTTGGTTATCCTGTTGTGGGTATGATTTGTGATCTTGGTCCTACTAATGTTAAACTGTGGAACATATTAGGCATAAACACTGAAAATACCTCTTTCATACATCCAGGGGCTCCTGACCGAGAGGTGAATGCCTTTGCTGATGCACCCTACCTCATCAAGTTCATCAGGAATAATTTCCTTGACTCTGGGTTTGAAATGGGGAATGGACATTTCGCTACCAGTGGGTGTGTAAGAGAATTAATCACGCGAAGCATCAGTGATCTAAAAGTGACTCACCGCCTGTCAGAGAAGCATGTGTGTGTTAATGGTGTCAAGCGAATGAGTGTTAAGTTAGCGGTGCAACTTCTTTCAGAAACTACATCAAAATCACAAAGATATTTTGGAAAAAAATAAAAAACTTTTTGAGAGTCAGGACTGGGAGGAAAGTAGTGATGTTACTGGACTGGTAGACAGGTGGTTTGACTTAATGAACTGTAGAGTACCTAATGATACAAAACATCAGGAGATGCATATTGACTTCACTTAGAACACCAAGATCAAGTACTGTAGGATATGATCAATATTGCAACAACCATGAGAGTGTGTGGCATTAAGAATATGTATTAGTTTAAAAAAAAAAAAGTTAATAGAGTCCTGCCGATCAACGCCAAAATTGTTTGCCCTTGTGAAAGATAAGTTCCGAATGTCTTTTGTATTAACATACAGACTGAATCAGGATGGACTGGATCATTTCTTTGCCCATCTAAGGCAAACGAGAGCTTCTTACGAACATCCATCACCAGTTTCATGCAAACAGAGTAAGGGCACATCTGCTGGGTAAAGAAAGTAGCTACCTTGGAGGGAAGTAAATACAATTCAGATCAAGAAAGCAGAGACAAATATCAGAGGGCTCATTCTGTAATCACACCCCAAGTAAAACAGTAAAAGATAATGAAAATGATCTTCAGCGTGAACCCAGTCTTACTGCAGTCATGTTCTCAGCATTGACTGTCTATGAGTCGTCATTTGAGGCTGAAGAAAGAATGATGCAGAGCAGCGGCTCCATGATCTCTGGGATAATGACCTGAAAAGTGCTGTAGAAGAAGAAGGACTGCGATATGTTGGCGGGTACATTGCATACAAGCTTCCTGAATACCAGTTTCTGGGATCCAGGGTGGAAGATGGAGACAACACCTGGACTGAAATTGCATGCAGAAAGAAAGAAGCTTTAATGAAAGCAAGTCCAGACTTTCATGAAAAACTAAAAGTGATGGAAAAGATATTTCAGTGTCATCATGGGATGAAGACTTTGAAACTTGGTAAGAGGTAACTAAGCTGTTAGTGACAGAAATTGCAAAATATGTATCTGTACCATTGGATGTCTTAACTGTTTTTATTCGCTGCAGAATGTTTTTTGGGATGCGAATATTCAGCAGAAATATGGAATCACAAAGGGTTCAAAAATGAAAATTTACAAAGCTACTGAAGTAACTATTGCTGATCATCATCGTCATCACCACCACCACCATCATCATCATCATCATCATCATCATCATCATCATCATCATCGTTGTCTGTTTACAGTGTTAGCTGATTTTTAACTGCAGTGTAGCATGTAAATTTATGTGGCTTGTTTTCAAAGTGTTTCAAGTAACTGTCTGTATTAGGATTATGCAGTTTTGGAAAATCTACCGTGTGTAAATTTTAGGAATCAATTGAATATATTATTATACAGTAATTTATCGTTATCCTACAATTGATCTTATATAATAAAGACAATTCTGTGATAAGAAGTTAACTGGTTCACAGTAATTCAATGATAATGAACAATGTTATTGTTATTAAAGAGCAAATAATGAGGGAAAGGGAAGAATGAAAACAGAGTGAGAGGGGATGGGGAGAGGAAGGAAGGAAAGAACAGAGTAAGGGAAGGAAATACATGAAGGGAGGAGAGAAGAGATTGAAGGAAGAGTGGAAAACGAAAGGTATGGGGGAAATTGTTGGGAAATGATGCATGAAAGGGAACAATGGGATGGGGAAAGAAAATGAGGAAGATGGAGATATAAAAAACAATAAAACAGAAACATTTGAGGGGAAAAAAAAAAAAAAAGGAGAGGGAAGGAAGAGGAGCAGGCCAGCTGTCATCAGGCCTACTGAAGTCATCACGGTCCCGCCCACATGCACCCGGACTGGCTTGGTATCTCTGGACTTCGTTTTCACCGGCGTGAACGCAGTCATTTTGCAAAATTTTTCGCGTATCATTGCGATGCGTAGGACGGGTTTAGGAAGCTAAAAATTCCACTGGTAAGAAAAAAAAAAAAATCGATATTCGAAATTTGAAAAAATGATTCCGGGACAGGGCACTGGGTCCCGACAGTTTCTTGACCCACGTCCACGGAGGGGCTAAGCGGGCCTTTGCTAGGCAACGAGTAGTTGCTTAGCAACCAAAACTTTGTAGACATAAGGTCATTGCAGGTCACTGTATCCAGGTTTGGTCTGAATCAGTTAATTCTGAAGGGTAGAAGTGCCTGCCACAATATTTAACAAGATTGCTAGGGGCGCTGAGGCCAGTCTTCTCAGGGTTGCCACTCGAAAACTAAAGGAGAGAGGAGAAAAATGGATGGAACACTTCACATAGGGAATGACCTAAAGGTTACACCTAAAGAAGTCAGAGCTTTTATGGCCATTAGTAATGTTTCTGTAGCTCAGAACGTGAAAAGTACGAAAAGGCGTTTTTTTTTTTTTTTTCGGCCGTTGTTAGACAATGAGTAGTTCCCTAGCAACGAAAACCTTACGGACACAACTAGATCATTGTGTCCAGGTTTGGTCGGAATAGGTTAATGCTGAAGGGTAGAAGTGCCTGCCACAATTAAACAAGAATACGAGACAACAAGAAAGAAAGAAAACGCGGCTAACAATAAGGGCAGCATGAAGCTGGCCAGTATTTGATGCCACCAGATTCCAACCAAAATATTCTTTACGCCTGGCATGAGCCACAGGTATAGTCCAAAGTACGCCAGTGTCGTTGACATTTGTAAGGGCAGCGTATATCATATATCTGTTTTCTGCAAATGACGGTAATCCATCATGTGACGGCATATTTTCCAAGGAACCCCACGTCGTCTGTTATATTGTAACATTAGTGGTACCTGCAGTCTTTTTTTTTTTTTTTTTTTTTTTTTTGCTGTGATTTATAGTGGCTGTGTGTGGGGCTGGGGGGGGGAGGGGTTCGTGCGTGCACGCATTTTTTTTTTTTTTTAGATGGTTATATAGCTACTTTATTAAGGTTAATTTTGGACTTAAGTTAGGTAATAGTATCACCCATAGGGTCAGCCTTGGAATCCTTGGCAACATGTCCCCATTGAACCCATCCTCACTGGATGTTATGATTTTTGGCAACCCTAACCCACCCGTTATCCAAGGAATATACCTGTAGTCTATAAGTCATCACTCTATTTTCTGTAGCATACTCGTCCAATCATACCAGTGCTGTCATTTTAATATCAGTCATACCAGGGTATGGGAGAATGCAGGACCATCTGAAGGGCTGGTGGGATGCATACCAGGGTATGGGAGAATGCAGGACCATCTGAAGGGCTGGTGGGATGCATACCAGGGTATGGGAGAATGCAGGACCATCTGAAGGGCTGGTGGGATGCATACCAGGGTATGGGAGAATGCAGGACCATCTGAAGGGCTGGTGGGATGCTTACGTGAAGTATGAATAAATGTGCGCCCGGTGGACCTGGTGTGGCCTGGGTCACCCCGTGTTACAAGAGCAGAGCATGTAGGGGAGTGTTCAGCCTCATATTGTGTCTCTTTATCTTGCCTCAATGCTGGCTCCTGCAGACCCACAACTTTTAAGTGTCTCTGCACTAAAGCAGCACAGGTTACGCCAAGAAAGGTTTAACGTAGCTCTTTATCTGACCTTAAATTTTAGAATAATAGTCACAAGTGCTTTGTGGCTCTATCAGGCCACTCAGCAGTTGCTCAAATGAAAAGCCACTTTTGGACCACTCCTGTATAGCTGATGTTCACTTGTGGTTGACAGTATCTCAGCACAGCAAGACGCGGGAAAAGTGTGGAAGTTTGGTTCCAGGGTGGATGCTGCATTTGTGAGTCTACACCCAGTTAACACGGGCATCATAGTAGGCTGCACTTCATCCCGTGATCTGATTGAATGGTTAACCCCCCTGCATTGCAAATGGTAACTACTATAAATAAATAAATGTGCATGTGCTTAGGTTGTGAGATGGAGCTTGAGTGATGTGTGAATGAGTGTTGGCTCATTTCACCAAGCATGCTGTTGACACTTAACAGTTCTTCCACTTTAATACTTTTTCTTTCAGTTTCTGAGTCTAATCTTACCCCATCCTTAGGTGGGAAAAAAAGATCATAATGATAATTATTCTTTTATTTGGTATATACTGAAAAAGACAGAACTTGTGGCCAGGTACCCACTGCTTATTTAGACCTTTGACCAGGGTATTAAGATTTCTGTCAGCCGAACAAAATCACTCTGTGTTGAATTAAGCATGACTCCTCAGTGTATCAACAGCAGAAAAGGTTACTTGAGCTTTTTTTTTTTTTTTTTTTCCAAAGTATTGCAAGTTGAATAAAATATTTTGCAGCCTGAATGCAGTACCCAGGTGCACCAAGCAGAGTGAAGAAGTCGACCCCCTTATTGCGATCCATATGAGAGACTCTTCAAACAGGAAGGAGATTAGAGACTTGTCAAGTGAGGGGATTAGATATAGCTTTCATTAACACCTTCACCATGAAACATCTACCCAAACTAATAGATAAATAAGTAAATAAAATAGTTTGTAGGTAACAGAAACATATTTTTAAAAGACTTCCCCAGCTTGAAGGGGTTAATGATGATGCTAACCAAAGGTGCTGTATTGCAGGTAATCAGTGTGAGATGAGGCTGCTGGATCCATGTGAGAGTGAGCCATGTCTGGCTGGAGCCACCTGCCCCTCCTTCCCCTCTGATGGGTTCCTTTACAAGTGTCCTCCATGCAGAACTGGCACCCTCTGGGACCAGAGTGAGTAATTATGTAGCTATATGGCATATGGTAATATGTGAAATGTTTTAAAATATAGGTCAGTTAATTACCAAGATTAAACATTTAATTCTTAACATAATTATAATCAACTCCCTTTATAATGAACTAATTGAATGGGAATCAAGTCATTTGTAGATATACAATTTGTACTGTGGGGTTCACGTTTGTTACCATCTCCAACTTTACAGTTAATGATAAGACCTCGATTTATATTATTCTTGATTGTTGAGGAAGCAAAACCCACAACCATAGAAGACGTGCTTATAGAGTGATATTTAAAAAATAAAAAACACAGAAGTCAGAACTGAATAAGATCGTCCCTGGAACTGATGTACAGAATGGTTACTGAGAAGTTCAGTAATGATTACAGGTCAAGGCTACAGGACAGACTGGCTGGCCAAGTTTGCTATTGTCCAACCTTGAGGGAAACCGCTTGTAAACAAAGGCAATTGTATGCCCAGCAGCATTTGTCCCAAAGGATTTGATGTCTCTCTCTGGAAATTATGAGTGTTAAGAGGGGTCTATTATATACAGAGTCCGCTGTATCAGAAGTTCACTGTATCTTTTTTAGGAGGAACAACAACTGTTTGAAGTACTCTCTTGTACCAGTGATACTGCACTAACAAACTATCGAAAAAATTAAGCATGTAACTGAATACTGTTAAAAATAATAGATCTGAATAGTCTCCAAGATTTCTTAACTTGTGAATCTTGGGATGTCTACATAACTAATTTTGTTTTTCAAGACTGTATACATTATACAGTCACAGATTTCAAGACAGATACACGAAAGCTTGCAGAACAATATACCCAAAATAGTTATGAGCCCAGGAGTCTGAGAAAGGGCAGAGTTTCCCTCAGGCCACATCTCATTTTATTTCTTTTTTCCTAGATGTCATTAAAATGTCGCTATCATGTGATTTGTGAAAGACATGTTTGATCACCATGTATCTTTAATGCCTGGATGTGTGAGGGGAGGGTATTTTGTTTGGTACGCTGCTGAAATTTTTGAGATGTTTTGACTGGGTAAGGAGGACAAATCCCTTGTACTTACCGTTGTTAACCTTGTTAACCCAATCAATGCTGGGTTGCCGTGTTATTTTTACTCATGTCCTTGTTTCCCACCAGCGCACCAGACTCGCTGAGAGGTAGTCATCCCAGGTTTCAATGGAGATACATAATTATCTTCAGCTACCTTTACTAGAAAATGTGGGTCAGTCTGGTGCTAGAGCTGTGGTTCCTGACTTGCTCCCCAGATGGCGTCCTCCTCTACAAAGGCCAGGTTGGGGGTAGAGCAGACTTCATTGCTTTTAGCTTTCGAAATGGCCATGTTGAGTTTTTCGTTAGTTCAGGACTGGCAACAAATGTGTGAGTATAATATTTATCTTTGTCCCTCTCCTCTGCAATCTTACATAATGCTCTTATTGTACCTTGATGCAAATTTTTAGAGAACCGCATTACTTAATGTCTGTTTAGGGCATGTTGATGTATTGTACACCCACTAAAATAGTGATCGGCACCCCATGCTTCGATACTCTTTGCAACCATCACTGGCGCAGAAGCTGTGAATACGTAGTAAGAGTTGGCACACCTGACCCCCACCCCCCTCAATCTGTCTGCTTCTCCATTCACCCCCCCACACTCATCTCTCACTGTCTCCATCCAGATATAGTGTAATTTCCGTAGCTTCATATCGTGTATAACGAATAAGTCACAGCAATGGACAATGTTCGAAGGAAGATCTTGAAACAGAAAAACATTATCCACTAGACAATATGGAAATCAAAGTGATATTTGTCTGCTCGGCACCCATTGTTATCCTAGGTCACCACCGAGGGATTTTCTTACATGTAATGATACAAAAACAACCACCATTAGCATTTTATGAATGGATTGATGACAGACTATATAAGCCTAACTGTGCAGTTTATAAAACAACCCATGAACAACACATGCAAATTATGTACAGCATGTACCCTAGTATTGCTACAGTATTATCCCCATCACTGACACCTGAATGTAGTAGTGCATAGATTATGAAATTGAGAATAGTATATCACCAATCTGACGAAGATAACATCACAGAGGGGGTGATGGGCAGGCATATTCGTTAATTTAGGATGGGCTGTTACCTCAGACGGTTCTCCATCTGCATATGATGTGAGGAATGTGTTGCTTACGAAACAGCTTCAGCTTTGACAATTTGAGCATCGAATGAGCAGCAGGAGTTTTAATGCTGATTCTGAATCTGATCTACATTACACATCAACATCTTCATTTATAATTTCCATGAAAACTATGTTGATAATCAAACTCCTTCAATAACGTAAAAGGCTGTGATAATACACAAAACAAACTGCTTAGTAAGCGATGCTACGAAGCCACGGATCCGATGCCACTATGAAGACGGACTTAAGTCTCAGGAGATCAGGAATACCAACCAGACACGTTACCTCAGCACTTTATTTTCAGATCTTTCGTCCGGCGTGTCAAATTTTATCGTGCTAAAAAAGTGCCGATAATTTTTTGAGTGGGCGTACACACAACAAAAAAACTATCGTTACACCTTCTACGCGATATAAAATGACACTACGAATGAAGGTTTTTGATAACAGCCTCCTGCATTGGTATCCCTGCGTGTGTTTGTTGCATATTTATTATAAGCTATATCCATTGCATCTCCTATGCATACTTCTACCTCGTCCTATTTGGCAACTCACCCACTGTCAGGCTTACCAACCCTAGTGAGACAGCCAGGTTGTTATGTATGAAACACATCGGACCCCCTGTAACGATATTTTTTTTTTGCTGTGTGTACATTGATCTAGATGGACGGGTGTATTTTGCCCGGGCATGATGGCGGTGAGCCAGCAGTGGTGCCCCCACGTAATTACAAGTTTTGTACTGCACTCTCAACGCCATCAGCCCAAGTGGAGTGTCTGGTGTTTACCACTTCCATGCCTCATCATTGTTATTTGGATTTAACTGAATGTCACAAAATTAGATCTGCTTGTGTCACAGCATTACCAACTGTAATATGTTTAAGATTCAGGCTGAAGTAACTAGTGGACCACTGCAATGGATGGTATACTTCAGGTCAGAGTGAGCAACGAACAATCTCATGCAGTTTGTTCCGGAACTTATTCTGGCACAAGTTGTTTCTGTAGCCATGCTCAGGCTCCTAGTGTGGATTTTTGTGCTGGCGAAGTTGGCGGCGGTACTTTTGTTAGGAAAGAGATAGCCAAATTCCCTGCTGAAAAAGTAAAGAAAATAATAGAACTACTGTAAATTCAGAAAAAACTACTGTATGGAGTACTATTCAGTGTAATCTGACATCACCTGGTAATATTTATATTGCATTGTACAACTGTATATGCCACCAAGAGAATGGCTAGATGGCGTAGTTGTTAGTGTGAGATGAATGACTCAAATGGACATACAGTATTTGAAAAATAAGTGTAACGAACTGTAATTACCATATGACCTGCTTGATATCTTCCCATCACTAAAATGGTGGAAGAATGCTGTCCTTAATGGTACTGGACAAGCATATGGTATATGGTAGAAAATGTTTATGTAAAACAATGTTCTCCCTGCCAGTACAGTTCCACTCTAATCCTCCCCAGCCACATGTTTGAAGATTATGATAAATGACAGTCAAGAATTCAGTTTCACTGTCAGCAATACTCACATTTAAACATACAGTATGAGGACGATGCAATTTTCTCATTTTAAAGCATTTTGCACTGTCTTTTATTTTCAACTGCCACATTCCGCCACACTTACACCCACTGATTTTTGTTTACCACATACTAAATGGATGCTTTTCTCTGACAAAATTTGTTTAGTAATTCTCTGATTTCTGCAGCTGGTTTTTGTAGTGTTCTACATCAGTTTCTTGTATTATATTCACCACACGGATTATGTTCATTGATATGCGTTGTTTTATTTGTTTTGAACTGATTCTCTCATGCAATAAACTTATGAGTCATGCTTGAAGTTTTGTGTTGTGTTGTGCTTGCTGTGGGAGAGTGAGACACTAATAAGGAACTGTTATTTTTCTCTACTTCCAGTATAAATGAATCACCTTCACTCTTCACTTTTGATGTGCATAGATGATCACTGTTCCAATCACTTGGTAATCCCCCTCCCCACAGAAGAGTAGTAATGTTAATCATTACATAAAATACCATCAGTTCTGATACTCATTGTGTAGATAATGAATGTGCTATATCATAATGATCAAATATTGAACATGGAATACACAAGAAAACAAAAAACTAAACAGTAGTTGATTCAGATTTCATAAAGTTGATGAGATAAGCTGGTACTAGATAATTTAGTGCCTTTTAGTGATCTGGTTTACCTTCTTGCCTCCCCTGTACTAACCATGCACGAGCCCTGTGCATGTTCATGTGGTCAGGGTGTGCAGGGAGAAGAGGAGAGGCATCCTAAGAGTCAACCAAGGATGACGACTAATGGGCAAACCAAGCCCATAAAACTGTCAAAGGGACAGATGAGAATAAAAACGTTTGGCAGCGACTCGGTCGATCCCTGCAACAGTGCAAATCCTCATCCAGCTTTGTGACTCCACCCACAAGGGTCCCACCCTTGCACGCCTACAGGAAGCAACTCTTCCTCCCCGACAGGAACGTTCAACTTAATCCAGCCATGAGTGTTGCGGCCTTCCCTTTTGTCTTCACCACTCCAGGCTGACTCTTTCAGATATCATCCTATAAGAAAGATCAGCCTCAGGGAAACGTGCCTCGTGCCCATGTTGACGAAGTTGGCGTTCGCGTAATATGATGCAGTAAGTTGGCCTCTACTGAGTGGTGGAATAATCGGTCAGTACGCACTTGGGCATACCAGCGATACCTCATTATCCTTGGAGGTCACTCAGCACCAAGGAACTAATTCGCCGCTCCAAGATACTGTTTATTGCCCGCGTCACACATGGACTCAAAGCAAGCCTATAAGACGCCATGGTATTGAAGGGTGTTATGGAGGCTGCTTGCAACCCACTCACTGGCACAGATCCGACCAACAGAATCGTCTGACGGTAACAAGAGGAAAATGAAAGATGGTAACGTACTGAATGTTGTCTTAAACAGTTTTAGACTCAGTACAATGAATCGTATACCTTTTACCCCGAGTACGTCATTTTTGTTTTATTCCGGCTATCAGTGGACGGTGTGACTCAGCTTACAACACTTGGCGATCAGGAATGGTTCGGTATAGCTCTTCATGAATCCTGTCACTGCCATGAGGTTGTCTTAAGCTAAATAAAAGCGTCTTGTAGCAGGAAGTATAACAAAAAAGTACGTCATCCTTCAGACGTCAAACTTACACAACTTACGAAAACCTTTAGCAGTGCAGGTATTATTGAGGAATTTATCTGAAAACTATATCTTGCACTTTGCCTTCCCTTATCTGAGTAAAATCGTCTGGCAATCGTAACTTAAGTAGTCGTATTAGAACAACCCCGGTCTGTCTGGCCCAGCAGACCCAACATCCGCAAGCAAACAGTCACCCCTGCAAAGCTATCACGTGCAGTGAACCGATGTTCCCTGCGGTGGACAGCACCTCGCCACATCAAGGGGCAGGGAAGAGTGGAAGGTTGGTTCCCGGATGGACGCCGCATTTGTGTTTCCACCCAGTTCAGGGGTTTCATAGTAGGCTCCACATCACCCAATTATTTGGTTGTGTGGTTACCACCCAGCGTTGTAAGTGGTTTCCTGGGTTACAGGAAACCATTAGTCTTATCACTCAGTGTCGAGTCACCAAAGGAAGAATTAGACAGCACTGCATCGAATGAGTGGATGATGGTCGCCACCATGAACCACTGGCAGGAACATGTAAAGAAATATAGAGATATGTTATCTTAGTGACGAGGTAGAGAGGCGGCCTGCAGTCCTAATGGACCCAGGATCGAATCCCGGCTGGGGCAGAGAACAGTTTAAGGATTTGAATTTCCTAAAAAGCAGACTTTCCTGATCTACCAGATGACCCGCCGACATGTCGTAAAAATACCCACGCTAATACCAATACACTAATCCTGTATGAGACAGCCCTAGCATGTATTCAGTATGGATGGTGGGTGTTAGCGCCGAAGTGGTGACATGTGGAGGTGTAGGAGGACTACTGGGCCTTGGGATAGGTCACTGCCCCCAAGAAAGCCTTTGGTCAGAGTCGGACACGTAAAAAAAAAAAAAAAAAAAATTAAAAAGAATCTCTGGTAATAAAGAACTCAATATCTCCGTCTCCCCGGTAACTGTCTAAACCCATCTAGAGACAGCATGAATAAAATACAGTAAACCCATCTAGAGACAGCATGAATAACATACAATAAACCCGTGTGGAGACACCATGAATAAAGTACAATAAACCCGTGTGGAGACACCATGAATAACATACAATAAACCCGTGTGGAGACAGCATGAATAACATACAATAAACCCGTGTGGAGACAGCATGAATAACATACAATAAACCCGTGTGGAGACAGCATGAATATAATACAATAAACCCGTGTGGAGACAGCATGAATAAAGTACAATAAACCCGTGTGGAGACAGCATGAATAAAGTACAATAAACCCGTGTGGAGACAGCATGAATAAAATACAAAAGTTATTGTCATAGTGAAGATAGAGAGGGGAATAACACTATCATTTACTTTCATTTAGTTTCTTCCTGCTGCCTCTGTACGATTTTATTCAGCCTGATCTCAGCAGTACCAGAAGCCCTTCCTGACCCAAATAAAATAGTTTGACGGTAGCAAGAATCAATCCAAGGAACGTCATCGTACTGAAAATATAAAATATAGTTTCTAACATAGGTCTTTACTTAATTAGGAGACATTACAGAGAGGGGGGGAGGAGGAGAAGGGGAAGGGGAGGGGAGGAATATGAGGAAGAAAGAGTGGGGAGGCATAGGGGCAGACGAGGGAATTGGAGAGAGAAGTGGGAGGGGAAGGAGGAGACACAGAGAAGTGAGGGTGAGGGGAAGAAAGGGTAATGTAAGTGTCTGAGACAAAGGACAGGATGAGCGAATGAGAGCACTGATGAGGGAGAGGGAAGGAAAGCGTGCAAGGGTGTGGGAGAGAAAGGAGAAGAGAGGATACACACACGCGCACCTGTGCGTGAAGGTGTGCCTCACCAGCATCAGGTCTCATGATTGTTCAGGGAATCGAACCAGAAACTTGTCGTGTGTGAAGCGAGTATACTTCCTCTTACACCAGCGACACCCCACGCTTACATACAGCTGGGTACCATACATACGCACACACAAACACAGATTGTTAGTGACAAACACTGTGATGTGCTTTTCATCATGTAATTAGTTTAGGAGGTGGTATTGTTCGACACTTAAACAAACATATTATAATCTGCAATTGTTGTTACCTCCGTCAAGAAGGTTATGGTTTTGGCTTGGTTTGTCTGTCTGTCTGGTTGCAGTAGTGTTGCACAACTATTGCATACAGTTGCACCTAATGTTTGAAAAAAAAAAAAAAACTCACAGGAAGGAATAATGAACAAGCACCTAGCCATGAAATGGCTATATGGCACTGCAGGAGAAGACGGAAAATAATGTGCGGAAGAAACACGGAAATATCAAGAAGAGAGATAGGACAGAAGAGCAGAAGATAGCATGGAGAGAAAGACGGGAGAGAAAAAGGCACCTTTTAGTCGCCTCTTATGACAAGCAGGGATACTTCCTCAGAGGAAGGAAGGAATAATGAAGGAAGGAATACTGAAGCACTAACAGCAAGCCATAATATGGCTATATGGCACTAAGACCCCCAGAGGAGTAGGTGATTGCTATAGATCTGGAGAAAAAGGTCAAAGTCAGAAGGAGATGTTGCTGCCTTTCGGGTTCGTGTTGTCGTGTGACCACAGGCTCACCTAAACATGCACCCGATGGAGTGCAGGCCGAAGTTGGTCTTCTACAGGCCTCCAGCCTCCTTTCATGGGTTCTGTTCTGGCCCCAAGTAGGGTTTTGTTTTCCTCTCTGCTATGATTCCGGTACCTCCCCTTACTTTATCACAGTTTTTACCTTGTCTGTTTTCACTTCCAATCTTCTTAGTGACCTTGTTTTCTTTTTCACAGGTGTCATCACTGGTGGAGGCATATACAGGTCGTGATGTGACATCAGCAGTGGATTTTTCACCATAATTCGGGACAATAAAGACTTCAGCAAGACGCATCTGCAAGACTACCTGCAATTGAGGACAGGAGCTGAAGGGGTAAGGTTCATGCACTTAACCCCTTCAACATGAGGATGCACTGCCTCGTGGAAAGAAGCAAATATCCATCCTGTTCCTAAAAAGAGGGCAACTTCTGATCCATCAAACTACAGACCAATTGCAATA
This sequence comes from Coenobita brevimanus, assembly GCF_032717465.1. Taxonomy (NCBI): domain Eukaryota; kingdom Metazoa; phylum Arthropoda; class Malacostraca; order Decapoda; family Coenobitidae; genus Coenobita; species Coenobita brevimanus. The sequence continues at coordinate 18,499,082 of NC_137012.1, read as the reverse complement.
ACTTCAATTCTCGGTAACGTTTTTGAGAAACTAATTAACAAATACATAGTCAAGCATCTAGAAATTAATAAATTAATCAGTGATCGACAGTATGGATTCAGACGAGAACGTTCAACTGTAGACATTCTTTGCCTTCTTACCCATCAGATTAACAAAACAATAGACTAACACGGTGAAACACACACAATAGCACTTGATATATCAAAAGCATTTGACAGAGTATGGCACCGGGCCTTATTGTCTAAGATGTCACACTATGGCCTTGCATCACTGGTTCCTCTAATTTCTTCTTACTTTCATAATAGAAAAATACGGGTCATGGTAGATGGAATTTATTCTCAGTTTCATTCCATAAACGCTGGCGCACCTCAGGGATCAGTTTTGGCGCCAACCCTCTTTCTCATTCATATGAATGTCTTCCTATCTGTCACTCACAACCCAATACTCTCTTATGCTGATGACTCGACTCTTCATAGTTCTTTCACATTTAGTACCTCCTTTACACAATTTGATATTATAAATTCCCAAATAAACACAGCAATTTCTCTGAACCAGGACCTTTCTAAAATTAATCAATGGGGACAAACAAATCTGGTCTCATTTAATGCTCAGAAAACTAAATACATTAAACTTCTCCAACAGAAAGAATCCCTCAGACTCTCACATAATTTTAAATGATGTCAATATTCCTATATCCACCACAATTGATATCCTAGGTGTTACTCTAAACCCCAACCTGAGCTGGACAGCTTATGTTATATCCCTTGCTAAAAATGCTTCCAAAAAATTGGGACTTATGTACAGAGTTCGTGAGTTCTTCACTGACGAGCAGATGGCCACAATATACAAGTCATGTGCGTTCTCAGATCGAATACTGTTCACCACTGTGGAGTGGATGTGGAGCTGTTGCATTGAGGCAGTTGGACAAAATTCAAAATGAAGCCTTTAGATTAATCAATAATCCTGCCATTACGCAGGACCTTCCTTCTTTATCAGTACGTAGAGATGTTGCTTCTTTAGCATTATTTTATCGATATTTTTACCGTAGGTGCTCTGACGAACTAGCTTCAATTGTGCCTCCCCTTCACATTTTCTCCCGAAATACTCGGGCAGCTGGGAGCGTCCATGAATCCACACTCTCTCCCCCGCAATGCAGAACCTCTGCTTATCAAAATTCATTTATCCCCAAAACTACTACTCTCTGGAATTCACTTCCTGGGAGTTGTTTCCCACAAACATTTAATCCACTTCAATTCAAATCCAGTTGTTATAAATATTTTATGAATGAAGGATGCCTTTAGGCACATGGACTTTTTTTTTTCCTGTTTTTCCTTCCTCCATTCATTATTAAAAAAAAAGTATGTATGTAGTTTAAATTTAATTCTGGCTAATGTATGTTCCTATTAACACTTTCTGCACTAAGAGTAATGACTCTCCTCTGAATGTTTAAGATCATATAATATGAACTGAATTCTCTACCTAGCAGATTTGAAAAAAAAAAAAAAGTTTTTGGTCATATTTATGTGAATTCTTATGTATTACACATGATAGGATTTAAAAAGCCAGGGAGGTTTATATGCCGTCATCAGATAAACAGTGAATGCAAAAATGAAGGAAATCCTTCAGAAGAGCACGTGGAGTTACATGGAGAGTCAGACTCACAAATGAGGAAGTGAAGGAACATTGTGGTGTGGAAGAGGATGTGATAGAAAGCATTAGGATAAATACATTAAGGTGGTTTGACCATGTGGAAAGGATGTTGAGTGAACGACTGACTAGGGGAGTGTCTGAGAGTGAAGTGAAGGGGAGAGAGACAAAGGCACACCGAGGATGAAAGGATGGAGAGGAGAGATATATGAGAGGGGGTGAAAGTTGGGGGAGGGCAGCGAAATTGCAGGGGACGGGGGGGACTTGGAGGCACTGTTTGTGGCCACCCCTTACAGCCTTAAGGCGTCTGGCCATAGATAGATATATACAGCCACATAGGGGATGGTCCTTCCAGTTTCCAAACCTTGCCGTAGGTCAGTCTTGGTTATGGTGAGTTATATGCCCAAATTCCTGACTAATGTGTGTGATGTTTTGCATAGACTTTATCTGTCTATTGCCAGATGCCTTAATCCCGCAAGGGGTGGCCAAAAGTATGGGATTCGATCTGGGGTCTTTTAATTTTCGGTCACGCACTTCACCCACCATGCCATCGGGCAGACTTTATACTTTTAAAACGTGATGTACCCTGGACCTGGTCCAGTGCAATGAAGAACACCTTTGAAAAAACATCAAAGGCCAGAGTGTTGATTCTTCCCTGCTGGTGGCCTATGGCTGTACTAAAGGGTTAATACTGGGAATGATGCTGCTGAAATTGGAATCTGTTAAATTATGTTCCAGGAAGGAAAACCTATTGCCTTTGCCAGTACTCAAAGGCTTGAGTGTTGTTACTTCACTGTTCGTGTTCCATGACCCCATGAAAGGGTTAGCACTGAGAATGATGCTACTGATTTTGGACTGCTCAATAAGTTTGTCAGAAGGAAAACATATTGCCTTTGCGAGTAGTCAAAGGCATGAGTGTTGGTACTTCTGTGCTAATGGTCTACTACCCCATTAAAGGGTTAACCCTGAGAATGATGCTACTGGGTTTGGACTCTACTGTGTTTTTGCAGGAAGAAAAGCCTATTTCTTTTGCCAGATGTCAAAGGCATGAGTGTTTTTACATCCTTGTTGGTGTTCTATGACCGCATTAAAGAGTTAACACAGAGTGATGCTACTGGGTTTGGACTCTGCTCAGTGCTTTTGCAGGAAGGAAAACCTATTGCCTTTGGCAGTAGGTCAATAAGTAAGACAGAGAATAGCTACGCACAAATTGAGAAAAAAATATTGACAATTGTCTATGATCTTGAGAAGCTTCGCCATAACACATATGGTTACATGATTCATATAATTACTGGTCACAATACACTTAACACTAAGGTAAAAGCTGTCTCCTGCCCCAAAACGACTGCAAGCACTGCTAATAAAAACATAAGAGAATCAATATAAACAGCCACAAACGTTGCCATGCTTTATCCACAGCCCCTGTAGATGGATCCCAGGAAGTCCTGCTGTCACTTTACAAACCTGGCAGCTTGTGTCAACTTAGTCACGCCATTGAGAGAGGTAGAGTCAACTAGGTCACGTTTTGAAAGTGTGGCCATTTGACCAAAGAGATGCTTTGTGAGTGTGGCAGCCCATTTCAGCTGTAGGGATTAGATACTTGCATAAGATGATGTGTAATGGCCGGCAGAGGGTTAGAATTCACACAACACTAACGGGTAAAATTATTCACAAATACATGTGTACCATTCACCAAGAAAACCATGTTTGAGACGCCAGAGATCCGAGTTTTTGGCCAATGTTAGTATGTCCTCAGAAATAAGTAGACTAAGTGGCATTTGTGCTTCCTTGCCCAGCATATTATGCACGATGTACTGGATCAACCATCCAAGAATCCTGTAGGTCTTTGCCTGGATTGTACTGCATTGCTACAGTAAAATCCATCACCCCTGGGGGTTCGCGTAAGAAATTTTCATCGATGTGAGGTTTTATTTTTACCAGGGATGGACCTCTTCCTCACTCTCCAATTCCTTACAACCCATTGCTATCAACATTTATTTCAGTGCCAATATGTGGTGCCATGGAAAAAGTTCAGAAGTTAACCAAACCGAATCTGATCTCTTCCTCCTTCTGCGCGTCTTTCGCTAAAATAACCCAGGTCTCTGTAAAACTAATGTGATCAAAATGCAGCCAAAAATCCAATCCAAATAACGGTAAAGACAGTTTATCCGAGATGTATATTTGAACCGAGGCTGAGAAGGGAACTGGAACAGCATCCACTGTGACGTCTGCAAGGAATGTTTTGGTGCTAACACTTCGACCGTCGAACTCGAGGAAAACAAAAGGTTTATCAAGAGGCTCCATCTTCAAACCATACTTGATGGCCAAGGCTTCTGACACAGTGCCCGACACCAAATCAAATCTCTTCTTCCTCCTTCTCCTCCTCCTCCACATCTTTCGCTAAAACAACCCCGGTCTCTGTAAAACTAATGTGATGAAAATGGATCCAAAAATCCAGTCCAAATAACGGTTCAGGAAATTTATCAGAGATGTATATTGTAACCGGGGCTGTGTAGGGAACAGGAACAGCATCCACTGTGACGTCTGCACTGCATGTTTTGTTGCTAACACTTCGACCGTCGAACTCGAGGAAAACAAAAGGTTTATCAAGAGGCACCATCTCCAAACCACACTTGATGGCCAAGGCTTCTGACATACTTGCGGTGGCCGAACCCGTGTCAATTCGCCCGGAAATCTCCTGCCCGTTAATTTTAAACACAGATTCTTTTGGCCATTCTATTTTGGGCAAAACATTTGTCACAGTAAGCTGTAAATATTCGTTGTCATCGTGCAAATCCTTCATATGACACTTGTATGTATACAAGATATCTGAACCAATGTTTGGCTCATTAAGTTCAGTATGAACCTTAACAAAAGGAAACAAAGAAATAACCTCACCGTCCAAGGTTTCGCACTGCATTTCCACATTACCGAGCACTCCAGCAACATACTCGTGGTCCAAACTATCCGGCTTCTGCATCTTATCTAGCATCCCACATTCTTTCACCATCTGCAGGGGAACCGCCGTACAGGAACAACCACAGTCAATCAGGAAATCGGTCCATTTGCCGCCAAACTTTGCCCTGATGTAAGCAAGCCCATCCCTGTCCTCAAGTTGAACTTTATGCATTGTGCGTTGAAGAAGTACTAACAATTAAACAGGTACTTCGAAGTTAATTCAAAGAATATACAACTTACTAAGAGATCAGTGAAGTTCTGCTACGAGTATCACCCAACACGTCTTACCTTGCTGGTATCAGGTGAATAATGAACCAGGAGGCATCGTGCACCCCTTTATATAGCCCGTTCCAGGTTAGCCCTTCTACACTAGAGAAAATTGTTGTAAGTTGTCTTTATATTAACTTCCGATTAATGTCCACATATAAAATAACTCCGTATCAATCATATGATACATTACTTATATTATTACAACTTCAAGAATTTTATTAGCATTTCTGTGATAATTTTTATTGTATAACTCCCTGCTGTTACCCGCCTTGTCCTACTAAACAGCACCCGAGATAAGCGATGTCTTTTCCTTAACCCGGAATTCATTTGATAATTTCGCTGTTTGACGATATAATTAACTCTTGGAGATCATCCTTTTCGAAGGGGGGTACTTTAAATACTCTGTCTGTCAAAACATGTACAAATAATAAATATTGTTGTTATTATAGCAAAGTCTTCTAGAAGAATATTTAGATCTGTATATACTTCCCAGTTAGTGATCCGGGAACAGGTTGGAAATTCAAAAATTTAAATTCAACCAGTGCACACAGAAGCTAGGTCAGACGTTCTGTCTCAGTGTTGGCTACTGATTCTTGTTAATTATAGCAAGATTAGTCATCAATGCACCTCTACTTGAAGAAGAAACTGTGGATTTTAATTAGATCTATATTATGACGAGTGCCCACAACGTTATATAACTGTTGTTACTTCTCATTAAACAACTTTATAATATGTGCATAGGCCTATCATATTTTTGTTTCCATTTGCCATACTTCCATAAGTTCAGCTATACTTAACCCCTCCTTTCTCTTTTACGGCCTTTTGTCCTACGGTAGCAGGTCACCATAGCCAAGCAGGGATTCACTAAGAACCAAGTCAGTCCAGCCAAATGGACAGAGAGAAAAATAAAAGCAATCTTCAAGGAGACAGGACCACCTGGTAAATATTATAATTTACCAACCTTTGAAATACTCTCCCCTTCGATGAAGCAGCCGCACGAAGTCTGTCTTGCCTATTTGGTGTTGTTAAAACCACTGGCTCGGCCTTCGTGGAATAGTTTGCCAACGGTAGGGTTGGTGCAGCTGACATGCATTGTGGGAAGAAAAATGGCAAGACTGGTGCGCAAGTGTACCTTCACTTGTCATTTGTTGACATATGGGAACTCCCTCAACCACCAAGAAGAGCCATTCTTTGGAGACTTGTGGTGTGCCTGCATCTTGTGCCCAGTCGTGATGCCTCACAAAACATCGAGGTGGCTGGAGCAGCAAGGATTAGACCCGTGTCTTTAATGAAACCTCGGTTCCTCCTTGAATTAAGACGAAATTGTGCCTAGAGATCTGCTTAAGCCTAACCGCATCTTAAGCCGTACCTACGATTGTTTGTTTACGGTGTAATGGAAGAAATCTTATTCAACCTACTGAAAGGTGGATTTCCTTTCCCAAATTCCCAGCTGGATGCCAGGTTAGTTTAGGTTAGGTTGGGTTAAGTTAGCTTAGGTTAGAATAATTATTAGGCACAGTTAAGCTCGGTTAGGTTAGATTTCGTTAAACACGTAGGTTAGGATAGTCCTTCCGCCATGTCATGAGTCACAGCCGACCAGTCAAACGAGTTGACACTGAAGGAACATAGCTAATATCAATGAGGAAACAAATATCACATGAAACTTTTATTTACCACCCCAGAAGTGTTCAGGAATATATAACAGACTATCAGGAACAACTGATTTGGTAAGATGCTTCTACTGCCACAAATAAAGCATATGTTTACCTAGTTTTATAACCTATATCTTTTTACATATAATAACAGTGCGTCTTAACCTTGCCTGTTTTTGTTCATTCAAGCATATATATTTCTGTAAAACATTTTTATACTGGGACAGCAAATGTTCTTTACTTTTACAATAATCTAGCATCACATTTCAGTATTCAGCCAGAACATATGGCCAGCATTTTTGTACTGGGACAGCATAGTGACCTTTACTTTTACGATAATTCAGCACCACACTGTTAGAATAGTACCCGTTAAAACTACGGAACTTTTACTGGCAGCAGAGGCTGCCAACCTTTCTCTGTAAAATTTACAGCTCTTCGTAAAATGATTTACATGAAATTTTCCATAAAAGTACGGATAACTGTAATATTAAGGACAATTACTGTGATTATTTCCATGATCAGTACTGTACTTTACTTTTTTTTTTTCTTACTATACTTGAAAAATAATAACAAATAGTCCTCAATATTCCATAATTTTAATTAATTTATACTGGTAATAAGCCACATTAATATTTAACTGGAATTGTAAGGTAGTAAACATTTACTATGACCCCAGTACCACCCATATCAGTACCATATCATATCAGTAACTAAGTGAGAGTTAAATGAAAATATCAAAGGACAATTTTAACTTTTTTAATGAAATAAATCTGTAATATATAAAATAATAAAACTCATATAACCCATCATCAAATAATATCATATGTGTTGGCTTCACATCACAGATAATTCTAATATGGCTTTTAATGCACAATACTCAATACATCTTCCTCACTGGCAGGAGCCAATGGGGGAACTGGTTTAGTCACCAGCGACCCGACCATGTGGCTGGTTGTACTGGGTTACAAGGTACCAGTAGCAGGGAGCACCCCTGACCAGACATAATGCACAATATATATTGATAGTAAACCAAAAAATAATGCATAGTATCATTAAAAAAAAAAAAAAAAACGTTAGTACCAAATACCATAATGTACGTACATTCACTAAACTAAACTGGATCCTCCATATTCACAGGAAATTCATTAAGTGTGTATATATATATATATATATATATATATATATATATATACTTAACCAATAATACAAAAAAAATAGCATAAAAATAACTTTACTTATAAACTAATGTGGCAGTATGTTTTTTTGTATTACCTGTACCACCTTGGTGTTAAAGCACCTGAAATCTCACTGCACAGTCATGGTCATAAATAATCATCCATCTATTCAACTACATTTAATGGATGGATGAATGATTATATCAAGAACTGTACACATTACTAAACTAACGTGGACCCTCTATATTACAAGAAATTCATTAGTGTATAAAAACATCCTTAACCATTAACAAAAAATTATTTCACTAATAAATTAATGAGTCAGTACTTTTTCTTTTACTCTCTCCACTGAAGGTCTGCAAAAGTACTGATTATTGATAATACTTTTGGATGAACAGGTGTGTGATGGCCACGATTTTTTTTTCTTTTCTGACTTGTTTCCTCTGTCTGGGTTGATGCCAACTAAACATCTGTAATATAAACACTTGGTTTTACACACATTCAATTTTTTTTTTTTTTTTTAACACATACAAAAAACATCCACTCATACTCACACCTTTCGGCATCTCAAGGTGAGCTGGCACTCTACTATATTATCAGACATTTGGCTTTGGCAACAGTAAACCATCTCTGTTGTATTTCTCTCACCCTTCCATGAGTTCATTCCAACTTGCTTTAAACATACAGTAATCCCTCCAATATCCGACGTAATAGAGCCATAGGCAGGTCCGGATACTGGTCCTGTCCGGATATTGGGCCCCAGCTTATGGACTTGTACTTATGGACCCTAACTCAGAGAAACACCTATACAACTCCCTCTGGACATGCATAGCACCTATTTAAGACCCAAATCACACCAATAAGGCACATAAATGACTGAAATAAATGCAAAAGAAGCATAAAATGAGGGTTTAGAAGTAGGTTCATACAATATTAAACATTCTGGTTACTGGCTCCTGGACTGGTACTTATGGACCCTAACCTAGCCTAACTCAGCAAAACACCTTCCTACTGCACATGCATAGCTCCTAACACCCTATTCACACCAATAAAGGACATTAAAGAGTGAAATGAGGTGTTTGAGGTAAGTATAGTATGGAAAAAGTACAGTATGAAACATTCTGCCTACTTACAGCAAGTCCATGTCCACCTCGATGAATAACCGCCTCCTCTCGGACTCTGACAGTAAGAAGGATTTCCTGGAGCACTTCCAGAACACTGTTCATGAAGTCTTGCACTGAACTTAGTCAATCGCACTCAGAAGTCGTTCTCTTCACAGTGCGCACTCTTGTCTAACTAATGCTCCATTGTAACTTACTAAGTGTTGCACTCTGCACTTTAACTTTTCCCATTCTAATAATTTTCTAAAGCAAAAACAAACAAGTCTATTTACGTTAAATTTTGTTCCAAATTAGTCTTTTCACTCACAACTGTAAATCCTTAACACAACACACTGTTTCTTTTCACTGCACAACAGTGTAAATTCCCGTGTGGTCTAGTGGAGAAGTTCTTGCTGTTTATTCACTGTCAGAGTCCGAGAGTAACACTGGCAGGTGACCTAGGGGTGCGTCGCTGGGTCGTGGTGATGGTGTACCCACTGCAGACGACTGTGAAGACAGACGCAAACTCACGTCGAGTGGTGACTCCACCATGGCTGATGTGCTGGGCTGTGGCTCGGAGCATGAGGGCCTGTCTTGGGAAGGCAATGGAGTGGAGCCAGGGCTGGGCACAGCGGGGGTCATGGGCCTGAAAAAACTGTCAGTGGTTGATTGGCGCAATAACTGACAATTCTGACGATTGATGATGCGCTGCCTGAAAGCACGCACTTCCTCCCCAAGTCCCAAGGGCCCCATCTCCCTGTCGCAGTACGGGTGTTCCAGGTAGTCTAGGACGAACTCTAGGTGTTCCCGGAGTGAGCTCAGCTTGGGGATGGCTGGAGTAGTGTCCTGCTGAGAGGAGTCCGCATCATCGTCGCCTTCCTCGTCGGAATCTTCAAGCTCGGTACTGACACCTGCAACTGAAGACGCGATCTTGATATCAGACAATGTCTGATACCCAGGATCGCCCTCGTCATCATCCAACCACTCACGAACATCGTCCACACCAACATCGTCGCCGTGCGTACGTAGCCGTGCATGGAAGTCATCCACGTCAAGCCCTAGAAAATCGTACTCCACATCCGTTCCGAGAAGCAGACGAGACCAACCATTTTCCAGAGTCTTCACAGAGACTTCCTTCCATGCACTAGCCCAGTTGTACAGTGCAGACTTGATGTTGTAGCGGTGAAGGTTTTCCAAAGTCGGCTGGCCTCGTGTGTCCCGTCCCTCCCTGCACTCGTCCTCGTCCTTGAGAACAACCATCACCTCGTCCAGGAACTTCCGTCGGTATAGGCGCTTTGTTGCCACGATCACTCCTTGGTCCATTGGTTGGATGAGAGCAGTCGTATTAGGTGGCAGAAACATGCACCTAATCCGGACATTCTCAGCCACCAAGTCCTTGTCGCATGGGTGGGCAGGTGCACTGTCGAGGAGAAGGAGGGCCTTTACCTGGTCGCGTGGGATTCCCAGTGTCTCCGTTTGGTAATTGATGACCTCCTTGACAAAGTGGCGGTGGAACCAGTCTTTGAAGATCACGGCTATAAACCATGCCTTCAAAGAATGGTACCAGACGACAGGAAGGACATCCATCATCCCACGAAGACACCGAGGCTGCTTTGCACAGCCAACAACAGCAGGCTTAAGCTGGTGCATGCCGTTAGCATTGGCACAACACAAAGCAGATATCCGTTCCTTGGAGAGCCTGCGGCCAGGTACACACTTCTCTGTCTCCTCGGCTAGAGTGTTTGTTGGCAAAGAGCGATAGAATAGACCAGTTTCGTCAGCGTTGTAGACTTGACCGAGAGTGAGGCCCTTCCTGACGATCAAGCCCTTCACCTTGTGCCGAAACTCGTCAACTCCATCCTCGTTAGCGTCCAAAGCTTCGCCATGAGCTTTATGGTTGGTAAGGCCATGCCGTAACTTGAACGCAAAGAGCCAACCCTCGGATGCCTTGAAGCCTAGGGTGTCGTGAAGCCTGGCGAACTTCTCAGCAGCAGCCTTCAGCTCCATTCCACGTACCAACACACCAGCAGCACGTTGCTGTCGATACCAAATCAACGTGGAGCGGTCGATTTCAGCAAACTTGGGAGTAAATATCACCTTCCTCTCCACGTTGCGTTTGCTTCTCGACGAGAAGTCAGCCGTGCACTGCATGAGTTTGTCTCGGGATCTCTTAATATCGAACAAAGTAGATCGGGCCAGGTTGAACTCGCGGAGGATGCGGGAAGAAGACCACCCCGCATCTACTTTTTCCAATATCTCCCGTTTCTTCTCCAGAGTCAACACCATTCTCTTCCTTTTCTCAGGTGGCGAGGCCATCATCACACACACTAAGAGGAGGCCCGAGAGCAGCAGGAGTGCCTGTAGCAGGTAAGGCACCACCACAAAAGAGAGTACGTGGACAGCCATAACGACAAGCGTGCACTCGCGGCGAGAGACAGGCAGAAAGTGGGGAGGATGCAGTGGCGCTCTATCGGACATCGGAGGAATGACGCGCCACAACAATGCTCTCCCGCGCCGCACGCGGCAAGTTAAAATTACGGGTGGGAATTTTTTTTTTTTTTTTTTTTTTTGGCGGTTTTCGGACCATTTTGGGAATGTTGGATCCCGGGACGATTATGTCCGGTTAGTGGGGATGTTCGGATATTGGGCGTTCGGATATTAGAGGGATTACTGTATATGATTGACCAGCAAAAGTACCCGTCTTCGCTCGGGTGATACATAGGATTTTCTGTCTCTCTCGGGTGATACATAGGACTCTCTGTCTCTCTCGGGTGATACATAGGACTCTCTCTCTCTCTCTCGGGTGATACATAGGACTCTCTCTCGCGGGTGATACATAGGACTCTCTCTCGCGGGTGATACATAGGACTCTCTCTCGCAGGTGATACATAGGACTCTCTCTCTCTCTCTCTCTCTTTCTCTCTCTCTCTCTCTAACACACAAAGTGCCTAAACAATGTGTTCGTGCCTACACTGAAAGATACGCTTGAAAGTTGGCACGTGACTGCATAGAAAAGTTTGATACGCTGAAAGATAATTTTGTTCTCACGGGACATTGATTGTTTTCAGTCACCTCGCTGTTTTGAAAAAAGAAATCAATTTTAAAACCTGGTAAAAACCTCAGCAGGAACCTGCTGATTCAAAATCTGCCCTTAGTTTTGCTCTGGGATCAACCATTCAGAATTGATGCCCGGACACACACATGCACACACACACAGACAACTCTACTTTATATATACAGTATACATATATTGCTATATACATATATATTGCTAAATATGACCAAGACTGAAAAGCAATAAAGGCATAGTATTAACTTAGTAGTCTACTTGTAACTTCAGCAATTAGACGTTTCACCATAGCCTGTTTCCGAAATCTGCCGCTAGGTTGGCCTATGTCGGCAAGCTCTGATGCGGGTTTGGCTGTAAAAAAGTAGCCAGTGCATAATTTGTGCCTAATTTTGACAAAAGGTAAAACACCCTAAAATATATTTTACCAATCAGATTACTCAGTTGGCATGATATGCATTCATTCATTCATTGCCAGAAGCCATGTATCCCAAACAGGGTGGCCAAGGGTTTAGAGTTAATTGTTGTTTTTACAGGGAGGGGCACTAATCCTCCACCAACACCACTTGACACGTAGGGATGCCAACAGCATCTGGTGTTCCCAGGCGGTCACCCATCCAAGTACTAACCAGACCCAACGTTGCTTTGCTACAAAGAAATTACAATGTGAGAGCATTTGGCTTCTATATTAATATAAGTATAATTTTGTAAACCCAGCTTTCGTCAGTTTACTCACATCTGTAAGTATGACATAGAGACAAAACCTAAGCAACTGTACTAGACCCATCCATAAAGCATGGTAACTGGGATTAAAATATGTTTCATTCATTAGTATCCACAAAAAGAAAATAGATATGAAACTTCAGATGCGGCAGCACCTACCCATATGCTGCCCTGCCTGCCGTATAACTTTTCAGTACAATACCTAGCTAAACCTGTTGGATGTCGGACCATCTACGAAACATGACGAAATTAGTGTGTACTCCATCACACAGTTAAGGTATGTTTACACTTCAACTCCTCCTCGTGCTTTGCTGTGTTTTTAGTGTCGTACAGCAGTGCCGTTTGTTTTGATACATATGGCTGATGCACTAACAAAGAAATCGTTAAGTACACTATTTTCAGTGGAACAGCTTACATCTTTAAAGCATGCTAAAAAACACTATCAGAACTCCTAATAGTAATCCCCTTTTATTAATTGTACACGATTTATTAAAATGTACGTAAATAAACAGCACACTATTTTAGTGAAACAGGCTGTGGCACAAAAGAAGAAAGCATACAATGAATGGATGAGAAATAGGGGCGTGGAAGAAGTTGAGAGGCGGAAGAGAGAGTTATATGTGGAAAGAAAGAGAGAGGTGAAAAGATTAGTAAGAGAGAGTAAGAAGAGAGTGGATGAGGAATTTGGAAGGAATTTGAGTGTAAAGTGGAGGGACTGTAAGAAAATGTTCTGGAGAGAAGTGAAAAGAGTAAGATAGGGTGGAAGTGAAGTTAGCAGGGGAGTGAAAGATAAAAATGGTAGATTACTAGTGAAGGGAGAAAAAGTGAGCAGATGGAGAGAACACTTTAAGGAATTGTTGAACGTAAAGGATGGAAGTAATGCGAGTATAAGTGGCTGGGGAATGGCTGGGAGAAGGAGGGAGATGAGAAGACAGGAAGAAATCAGTAGGATAGTTGTGGAAGCAATGAAGAAAGTTAAATCAGGGAAAGCCCCAGGAATTGATGGAGTGTGTGGTGAAATGCTGAAGCATGGGGGAGAGATAGTAGTGGAATGGATGTGGAAGATGTGCAGATTGGCCTGGGAGGAAGGTAGAGTCCCGGAGGATTGGAAGTCAGGTATAATTATTCCCTTGTACAAAGGAAAAGGGGAAAAAGAAGTGTGTGGTAATCATAGGGGCATTTGTCTTCTTAGTATAATAGGAAAAGTGTATGGTAGGATATTTATAGACAGAGTTAGAGAAAGAACAGAGAAATTAGTTGGAGAAGAACAGGGAGGCTTTAGGAAGGGAAGAGGTTGTGTAGATCAGATATTCATTCTTAGATCTTTAGTGGAAAAGTTTCTAGAGAAGGGAAAGAAGTTGTATGCAGCTTTCATGGATTTGGAGAAAGCATATGACAGGGTGGATAGACAAGGATTGTGGAAAGTGTTAAGAATATATGGAGTAGATGGGAAGTTGTTGAATGCTGTGAAGAGTATGTACGATGGTGCGAAGGCTGCAGTGCGTGTGGATGGTGAACTAAGTGAATTTTTCTCTTTGAAAGTTGGTTTGAAACAGGGATGTGTCATGTCTCCATGGTTGTTCAATCTGTACATGGATGGGGTAATAAAAGAGGTACAAGGTAGGGTAGTGGATGTTGGAGTGGCCCTGGTGAGAGAGGATAGTGTTTGGAAACTCCCTGTACTGTTGTTTGCAGATGATACTGTGTTGTTGAGTGAAGACGAAGGGGAGCTGCAAGGCTTGGTGGATGAGTTTGAGAGAGTGTGTAAGAAATGGAACCTAAAGGTGAATGTAGGGAAGAGTAAAGTGATGGTCTTTGAGAGAGGTGAAGTTAGTGAATGTACAGCGAGGTTGGATGGTGAGGAATTGGAAAATGTGAGTACGTTTAAGTATTTGGGTAGTGTGATGAGTAAGGATGGAGGTTTGGAGGGTGAAGTGCTTGAAAGGGTACAGCAGGGAAGAAAGGTTGCTGGTTCCTTGAAAGCAGTGATAAGAAACAGGGAAGTGAGCATGGAAGTGAAAAAGTTACTACATGACAGTATTGTGATACCAACTCTAACGTACGGAAATGAAGCTTGGACATTGTTGGAAGGACACAAGTCAAGAGTGAGAGCAGTGGAAATGAGTTATTTAAGAGGAGCCTGTGGAGTCACGTGGAGAGACAGGCTGACGAATGAGGATATAAAGGAGTGTTGTGGTGTGGATGTGGATGTGATAGGAAGCGTTATGAGGAACACATTGAGGTGGTTTGGCCATGTGGAGAGGATGGAGGGTGAAAGACTGACGAAGAGAGTGTATGTGAGTGAGGTGGAGGGGGGAAGAGGGAGGGGGAGGCCGAGGATGAGATGGAGGGATGGGATGGAGAGGTATATGAGAGAGGGGGGTGTGAGTTGGGAGCAGGGCAGTGAAATGGCAGGGGACAGGGCGACTTGGAGGCGATTTGTTTGTGGCCACCCCAAATGGGATTGAGGCGTCTGGCAATAGATAGATAGATAGACTATTTTAGTCCCCAAGCTAAGATAGACTAAGATTCTCTGAAAGCCTGGTTATTCTCTCTTTACAGGTATGTATTTGCAGTTGATTGAAGAGAAAAAATAGATTCCTATGAGGAGCAACATCATTTTTAACTTTGTATTAGGTACTATATTGCATGTCTTTAACAAAGTCCGCAAAAATAGTTAATTGAGGCTGGGCAACGCTAGACCACCTGGTGGCGTACCTCTGAACCAGGCCTGTCGAAGCATTTAATTGAAAAGGCATATTGGAAATGTTCTACCTACAATATATACTATCACTTAAACACATAACTCTGAATAAACTCAAGCGTGGCATCAGCTTCAGTAGGGTAGTGAATATTGAAAACGTAATATGAAGCATAAAGCATCGCCAACCGTAAAGTTTGTAATATGGTTGTTGACAATGATGCCATCAATACCGAGCATTAAAGTTTCTGCCATCAGCAAGGAATCACCTAAAATAAACAACTAGGATTAGAGCAGTCTATTTGAGCATGGATGCTTAACCCCTTCAATTTGGGGAGATACACTATTTGTCTTTTTTATCTGTCTTCTTAGTATTTTACTCTTGATTATCATATTAGTTTTAGGGAGTGCTCTGTTCCTGAAGTGAAGGAGTTTAAAATTTCTGTTACTTGCTTTAGAAGTTTAGAATTTCAAGGCAGTAGGGTATGCATAAATTTAAATTAGTATGTATAGTTGTAGCTGTGTGTTTGTGTTTGTGTGTATGTTGTGGGCAGCTGAAACATTTTTCTTTTTGGTGGAAAAAAAAAAAAAAAAAAAAAAAAAGGTACAGGCAAACATAGTTGATACCATATCAATCTATTGGTTTCAGGGGGTCTTTGGATGAACATCTGGAGGAAGGGTTATGTATGTCCAGGTGATTGCAACCCACATTTGACCCATGGATCCAAAGGGTTCACTACACTATCACTGTTATCTGCATACAGTATTCAAAGAGAGAACAATCACAAAGAGAGAACACTCACTCACATCATACCTATAATGGTCCTCAGTAATGATGTTTTGGCAACACCATTTGGGCCCTGCCACATCACATATACAACTGTGCATTGCCCCATCATATACAGACACTGAAAAAAATATTAATTACTTACCAACAGCTATCAAGCATGGAGTCTTCTGAAGTTGACCCTCCAACTTTGACTCCACGAATGTTGCCTGGAAATAAGAAATACAAACAAAAATGTAAGTTTGTGCACCATGAATATACTATTCTATATATTTTATTGAACATGATGTGCAGTATTTTTGCATCTGCCTACAGATGACAAATACATAAAAGTTAAATCGACAGTAAACAAATACACTACTGGATAACTCACAGGGACAAACAGACACAGAGACATGGACAGCAGCACAACAGTTATCCTGTAATGAGTAACATTATATACTTAGTAATATTTTCAAATTCTGTTGATTATGAATGTTATTTTTCACATTAAGCATAGCCTAGTGTCTATGTTTATCATGAATTTATAGGCATACAATAATGAAAGTCAGAATCAAAACATACCTTCACTACTTGATACACAGAGTTTTCATTGTCTTTGAAGTGAGTGATCAAGGAGGAGATGATGGCTGGAACTTCTGGGGTCCTGTTTCCTAATGTGATTTTTGCCTCAAGCATCTCGTCATTTATCTTCCTTATCTTTTGGTTTTGCTCTCCTTTCATCCATTGTAAAATGTTCTCACTGTTTTTCATCAGATTTTCTTCAATTTTCTTTTGGATCTTAATGCCTGTGAGCACTTCAAAATGGGTGAACATACCACATGATTCAAAAAGAAATGGCCACTCACTCTGTAAATCAGTCATACTTTGATCAGTTTCTAAAATGTCCTTCCTCTGCAATATGAATGTTTCTGTCATTAACTGCCCCACGTCTTCTGATACATTATATAGATATTTTTCTTTTAAAAGATTCTTCTTTTCTTGAAGACTTTCTGCAGAATCTCCAGCTGGGTAGGTGGTGGGCAGGTAGTTTAAACACCCATAGTCATCTTTTCGTTTCTTTGTTACCACATCACTTTCATCTGAATCCTCTCTTTTACGCTTAACAGACATAGGTACTTCACTGGATTTTCTGTTAACATTTTCAAAACACAGAGTAAGCTGTATCAGCAGACTATCATGACCTGTTCCCACTATGTTACCCTCAATTTCATCTTGAAAACTATTAGGGTATATTTTAATGATTTTTTGGGCAACACATGACAGAGCTTTTTTACCTGGTTTCAGTGTAATGTTGGATAAATCTGAAACAATAACTCTAATCATTTCTCTCCTGGCCTTTGGTGGAGGTCGCAAACCCTTTTGCAAAAATGACAGCATATCCTTCTGTGGAAGTTTAGTCCAAGGAACTTCATACTCTTCAGCCCAAGTAGGGCTCATATTTGATGGTGATGGTGTGTATGTGTGGACTGCTTGCTCATCTTGAATATTATTTGTTAACTTTCCAGAATCTTGTTTTTCTGAAAAAAAAAAAAAAAAAATTATATATATATATATATATATATATATATATATATATATATACTATATATCTATGTTCTATAAGTGAAGGGGGGCAGTGACAAAGTACCAGTTCCCACAAGTTGTTTTCTCAGAAATGTTGCATGTTGTTAGCCAAGCCCGAAGTATGTCTGAACACTGAGTGGCATCCCGGGGTAAACATTTTAAGTGGGGATTTAGGGGGGCAATACTGTACGTATATATGAGGAATTGAAGTGAGTGAAATTGTAGGGAGAGGTCCAGAGAGTAATGATTAATGCACACACACACACACACACACACACTTGTATCCGTGTATCTGTTACGGTCATTTTGAGGAACTAAGTCATTCTGCAAAATGCCCGGTCATTTGAAAAGTTACCAACACAGTGGTCCGTGCTAACCTAACCCTACCTGACCATAACTGTGCTCCTTTTGCAAAATGCCCGGTATTTAGTCATTTTGCAAACAGTTTTGGTCAGGTTAAGTTAGAACTGACCACTGTTTTGGTCACTTCTAAAAGTGATCGGGCAGTTTGCAAAATGACTAGTTCCTCAAAATGACCATACGATATGTATGTACCTATGTACCCCTTGTATGACATTCCAATATACATTCTTGTACCTAAATATAGCCCAGTGTATAACATTCCAATAGAACCTTCTGGACTACAGTAACCATTTTAACACAGACTGTTACCATAGTGGTGTGGTAACAGAGATACTGGTATATTGGTGGAGATGCAACATAAGAAAGTTTGCTGGTGTGGGCTGGAGTAGACTGACTACAAACAGAGTGAATTGGAGTGTTGGGAAAGGCCTTCGTCCTAGATTAGTAATGGGTGGGGATGTTTAATAATGGCAAAATTTAACATCAATTGTAGGACTATTAGGGATAGTCTTATATTTATGTTCTTGTACTGTGAAGCAGTATACAATACATTAATAAAATTTTTATGACTCATTGCAGTCATACTTCAAATACAGTATATAAAATGAACTTACCCTTCTTTAAAGCATCGAGGAGTCTTCTCCTCTGAACAGGCTTCAGCATAGGAAGGTCGTCATACTCAATATATTTGAAATCCTCAGGAGAATTTACCCCAACTTCATTCAGCAGATGTTCCACCACTTGAGATTGCAAAGGTTGTGGAAGAGTTGGTAGAATCTGCTGAATGATCTCCTGTAGTTCATCCATTGCTGGAATTCAAGGAATTAAAATGAAGTAGCTCTCTGACCTAGTTCAAAGCATACTGTACTTTGGACATTCTTAATTCAACAGATGTAATCCTATTCAGCCTTATATTCAAGCAAGTGACTAGTATTAAGCTGGAGAAAAACAAACACAGAACTGAATTACTGTACAGAATTTAAAAAATTAAACAAGTAACTCATGCAAAAAAATTAAGTGCCAGGAAAAATGTTTGTGCTAAAGATAAGTGGCATTGCAGATAAGCTGTAGTCAAGGGTTATGTATTTAATACAATAAACTTTCAGCTAATATTCATATCAGTACACTGTAACAGCCACTATCACTGCAATTCTTTTTTATCACAGCCATTTATGTACAGTACCACTATTGGAAAACTCTCACAGGATAGTGAGGCATCAGTGATTGTTTGAATTATGTTTAATTTTAATAAATCTTCCAAAATAATCATTTAAGGCCCCGTGCACACGTGCCACTTTCCAGTGGACGGTGGCTGGCACATTTTCGTGGCGAGAAATAAAACGCACGTGTTTCTATGGAAGCCTGCACACGAGCCAATTTTTAGTGTCAGCCACAAAAAGATGGTGGCCAGGTCCATTTTACCCGCCATGCCACAGTGGCTCACCACTGGTGACCGTTGATGGATGCCATAAATTCAGTGGCGCCATGGAAAAGTAGCCGTGTGCGGGGTGTCTATTCAGTGGCGCCACGAAAAAGTGGCAGCCACCATCCACTGAAAAGTGGCCCGTGTGCACGGGGCCTAAGGCCCCCCGCACACGGGCGCCACTGAATGGTCACCCCGCACACGGTCACTTTTCCGTGGCGCTACTGAATTTACAACATCCATCAACGATCACCAGTGGCAAGCCACTGTGGCATGGCGGGTAAAATGGACCTGGCCACCAATTTTTTGTGGCTGACACTGAAAATTGGCTTGTGTGCGGGCTTCCATAGAAACACGTGCGTTTTATTTCTCGCCACGAAAATGTGCCAGCCATCATCCACTGAAAAGTGGCCCGTGTGTGCGAGGCCTTAGACTCCAGTACTGTATATGTACAGGTATGTAGGCTATGAAACCAACCTGTGTTGTAGTTTTATGGGATTTTGATTTGAAGCCAAGATAACTGTGTCACCACTACTGTCACTGGCATACAGTTCTTCTTCTCTTCAGCCAATTTGTGGTACAGGTACCTCAATTTCCTTAACAGAGAGAAGTTTGTATGGAACTTTTGTGACCAATTTTCTGTTAATTTTAACTATTTTTCCTCTTCTAAAATTCATGGCTTCATCTGCAGAAAAAAAGATTTACTATAATAATTTAAGTACAAGTACTGCTACAGTAATTAAATCATGAGGTAGAAGAGTAGGTGAGGGAGAGAAACATGAGTGGAAGGGGTGGGCTGGATCAGGTGATGAGGGAGTGTTGGAACAGGAAGATCTGGAGACTTCTGCTGTGGCCACCCCTTGGGAAAGAGTTCTCGAAGGGAGTGAAGCATCAGAGCTAACGGTATAGATAAATAAAAATGAGCTACCTGAAGGGAGCACATAGGCTGACAAAGTGGGAATGAAAGAGTAATGAGAGTGTATATGACAGGTATGGTATGGGTGTAAGAACAAGGGCATTAAGTGTGTAGTTGAGTAAGTGAATGTGGAGTTGTTGAGTGAGTAAAATGTAATACTCTACATATTATGAGGTGCTTTGGGTGCATAGAGAGAATGCAGATGGGGGACACTGTTCAGATATATACTGTACCTTTATGACACTGAATGTTTTAGTGGAATCATTAGAGATTTCCCTATTTTGTAAGCATTTAAGGGATAATAATCACTTAACATGGTTAATTCTACACATTTATATGCACTAGTAACTGATGCCGATAATGCAGGTATTATATATACATGAAACTTCTCTGACAGTGTAGCTTCTTGTTCCTGAACCAAGAAGTAAACCTTGTTAAGTTGAGAAATGATTATGAATTCAATTTCCCCAAGTAAGAGGCCATGTTCACTTTTTCCAAACACCACAAAGTTACCTTTTCTATAAAGGGTACCCATACAGCTCACTTCCATACAAACATCTGAATCTTCTAAAACCTGAATTGATTGGATAGCAGATTGGATTGCCTGACTGTAGGTATTCAGTGCAATTGGCAAACTTTGACACAGATATCATCCTGGACAAATGAAACTGCCTGTTTATATGCCTGCATAAGCTGATGCTTCTCAGCTAGAGTCATGCAGACATTAATGAAATTTTGAGAATGCTTAATTAATTGCTTAAAGTAAGAATGTGTGCTTTCAAATCGCAAAGTCCACACACAGATCAAAGGCCCATATTCTAGAATTAGCCTCGGATAATGTTTCAAGAAATGATGTTTTGGTTTCAGCTTTTCATTTGGAAAATTAGTTTTACGGTCATGAAGGTACTCAACAATTAGTATTGATAAATAAGCTATATCTGACTCTTTAATTTGGGGGCACAAATTAATTCAGTGACATCTCGTAGCAGCAAAAACATCTGCCAGTATGGATCACTTGCATTATTAATCCTATCATGCATGATAACAGGTAGTAAGTGAATGAAATTCCAGTTTTGTATGGCCTGGTCCCCTAGTTATTCCCCATTTACATTAATTTGACAAGGTTTGGAGCTAGCATCTGTCCCAATATAATGAAATGTAATTAATCTATGATTTAATTCTTCATAACTAAACCAATGATTCACAGTAATCAAATGCTTAAGAATAATTGCAGCATAACATGTTCCTATGCCTTCAAAAATATCATGAGCTAAACATGGGGGTAAACCTCCATCTGCAACACAAAAATATTTCAAAGAATTGAACATGGAATTAAATTTTTATCCCACAGACACTATTTAATGAATCATTTCTTGAAAGAATTGCAAGGGCTTCATTGTAATTATGGGAACTTCGTTTTGAGCTTACTCTCAAAGGATCACTATGAAAATCTTTTGAATTAATTGTACAGTACCGGCAAAAGTACTCAACTGTACTGAAGTTTTCAGTAAAGCCACCAACTCCATGTGAACCCAAGTTATCACCAGTAATAAAACAGACTGAAGCCTTTATGATTTCACTGTGTACCATAATGCCATTACCCTCTAAGTCTTTCAGATCTTCAACTAATTTACCAAAAATTTTATCATGTCCAAATTGTTTTAAATCTACTTCTTTGCAGAGCATTACTAACAATGTGTTGTCCACAACTGAGCGCTGATGAGGCCTAAAATTAGCAAGAGTAAAGTACACACCTAAAACTTTGTGTTTTTTCTTTCCAGACCCAAGGGGATTGCATACCTCAAAGGCATCCTGGTATAATATTATTCTTAAAGCATTAGGATTTTCATTAAAAAGTTTATTATTCTTAAATGCAGATCCATCTGTAATGTCACTGAAATAATGCATTTTAGATTCAGTACCAGTATTGGTGGTTTGGTTTCCTGACACCTCTGTATTTTTTACTTCTCTCCAAACTGAATCATCACTAAGAAGAGATATTAGTGTCTCTTTGATAGGTATGTACTGAAAGGTACATTCCTTGTTTTCCTTATTCATCCCTAAGATAACTGACTGAGGTTGAACATGCCTGAAATGTTCCTTGAAATATTTAATACGGCAATGTTCTGACCGTAATACCTTGTGTTGCACCCTAGAAATAAGTCTGAGTTTTGTATGCAGTTGATTATTTCTTTTATTTTCTCATCCTGAATATTTAATTCTATCAAGGAATGAAAACAGGGAAAGCTGCAGATATGGATGGGTGTGCTGTGGAATGCCTGAAGGGTGGTGGAGTGACTATTGTTGACTGGTTAGTAAGATTGTTGAATGTGTTCTTTAAGAAAGGTATGGTGCCAATTGACTGGGCAAGTGCTTGTGTGGTCCCGTTGTATAAAGGCAAGGGTGATAAGTATGAATGTACTAGCTTTAGGGGTATAAGTCTGTTGAGTGTTGTAGGGAAGGTGTATGGTAGAGTATTAATTATGAGAGTTAGAGAGGGTACAGAGGGAGTGATTGGTGATGAGCAGTGTGGCTTTAGGAGAGGGAGGGGATGCGTTGATCAGGTGTTTGCTGTGAGACAAGTGTGTGAAAAGTATTTAACGAAAGGCAAGGATGTGTTTTGGGCATTTATGGATTTAGAGAAAGCGTATGATAGAATTGATAGGGAGGCTTTGTGGACTGTTTTAAGATTGTATGGACTTGATGGTAGGTTACTAAAAGAGGTGAAAAGTTTTTATGTAAATAGTAGAGCGTGTGTAAGAGTGGGAAATGCTGTGAGTGATTGGTTTCCCGTGAGAGTGGGGCTGCGACAGGGATGTGTGATGTCGCCTTGGTTGTTTAATATTTACATGGATGGTGTTGTAAGGGAGGTGAATGCAAGAGTTTTAGGTGGAGGTCTGAGTCTGGTGAATGTTGATGGTGAAGAGTGGAATCTGAAGCAGCTGCTGTTTGCAGATGATACTGCACTGGTGACTGATTCAGAGGAGAGATTGAGACAGTTGGTAGAGGAGTTTGGAAGGGTGTGTGAAAGGAGGAAATTGAAAGTAAATGAGAATAAGAGTAAAGTGATGAAGTGTACGAGGTTGATAGATGGTAGGGGGATGAATATAGTTTTGAATGGCGAGTTGCTTGAGGAGGTAGATTGTTTTAAATATCTAGGGTCACATGTTGCTGTGGATGGAAGAATAGATGCTGAAGTGAAGTTTAGAATAAAAGAAGTAGGAAAGGTGCTGGGAGGAATGAAAAAAGTGTTTAAATGTCGTTTACTTAGAATGGATGAAAAGAGAAGGCTTTATGAGGGTGTTGTGGTACCGACTGCGTTATATGGGGCTGAAACATGGAATATGGGTGTAGCAGAGAGGAAAAGTTTGAATGTAATGGAGATGAGGTGTCTGAGGAGTATGTGTGGAGTGACGCGTATGGATCAGGTGCGAAATGATGAAGTGTGAAGGAGAACTGGAGTTGTTCGGGAGATGGCTGGTAGAGTTGAGCAGAGGGTGTTGCGATGGTTTGGGCATATGGAGAGAATGGATAATGAGCGATTGGTGAAAAAGATAACTAGATCTGATGTGAGAGGTGTAAGGCTGAGGGGAAGACCACGAATAGGATGGATGGACAGTGTGAAGAGAGTGCTGGATGCGAGAGGGATGTCTGTTGAGCAAGGAAGAGTGGCTGTGCGTGACAGAAATAAATGGAGAGAAATTGTGAATGAATAAGTGATGACGCAGCCCTGAGGGGATATTCTCCCGCATTTGGTCTGATCAGCTAGCCAGGTCAGGTGCAGGTAAGGGGATGGGTCTGTTATGATGTGGCAGGGGTAAACCAGTTCTGCTGTTGGGCCCTGCTGCGGATGTCACTGATTGCATTGCGCAGTTGACCCTTGTGCGGTGTAGTGCGGTGAGGATCTGTCCGTTCTCCCCTTTGGGGCTAAGATGCGAATGAATGTGTTTGAATGGATGAGTAAATGGGGAGTGTGTCGTCCTGTCTCGGCTACCTCCCTTTCCTTGGGGGAAGCAGCCTAGGTATATAGATAGAGATAGATAGATCAAGGAACTGTTTAGTTTTCCCATAGAATATGATAATGACATGGAATGAATATTTTGAATTTCTTCTGAAATACTTTGAACAACTGAAGCTGGTAATAAATGTTTTGATTGCAGTTTTAGATAGAAAAGAGCCACATTTTTCTCAAACAATTTCTTTTCTTCGGCAGTCATATTTTCCTGACTGCCATTTTCATTTAAGTCACTATCAGGAATTTCATTTTGTAGTGCATTGGTATCATCAGAATGTTGTGTTTGAGAACTACATGGTCTACACTCCGCAGCCTCTGATGTTTCAGTACTACCAGTACTGGTACCAGTATCTAAATTATGATGCCTATGATATCTGCTAATGTGAGAGGAAAAAGAGGACTTTACATTAAATGATTTTGAACACTGCTCAAATGGGCATTTTACAGCTACTCCATCTTTAATATGCTGCTTTAAATGTTTAATAAATTTATGATATCCCTTGCATATTTGCTGACATAATGGTATTTCACATTTCCACCTTTTATTATCTGAAATTATTAATTAATGAATATCATGACCTTTACACTGATGAATTCTGTACATGTGTGCCTTTAAGCCTGTGTAGGAGTAAAATTTTCTCAGACATTTTCGGACTGGGCACTTAAAAGCCACCTTGTACTCACTAGAATGTAACATACAATGATTGGCATAATGTTTCACTGATCTTGAGACATGACTGCATAAGGGGCAAGAAAATTCAGAATCCATTTTCATTTAAATGTTAATGTTTAAGATCAATTCATCCTACAAATGTGGTAGTTGGTGTTGGGAAGGCTTAAGCCAAATATCTCTTCAACTATTCACTTCTACTGGCCTTTTCAAGCATCAGTCACTGCCTACATATTACTCATTGCATATTAAATAGGCACAATTAACCTTAATGCTACAAAATAGGGACAATGATAAAGCCGTGAGTGTTGGGAAAGCAGGTGAAAGTCTTCTTCTTCTTCTTGTGGGTTTAAGGGCCACGGCCAGTACAATGGCCCAATGCCCTGCCAATGCAAACTGCTTAGGGCCTCACATTATATGCGGGAGAGCTGTCTAGATTTTTGGATAAAGTCAGACGTGCACCTCACAACCCATTCTCGTAACCGAGGGTCCCTGATACCGCCTCCCAGGAGTGTGTGGAGAGACAAACTGAGAACTCCCAGAGATGCCAAATGTTCCCGCAAAAGGGTGCTAAGCGAGTGGAACCTAGGACACCGTAACATGAAATGTTCTGTGGTTTCTTCAACCTGAGGACACCACTGGCACCATGGATGCTCTATCATACCCAAATGGTACAGGTGGCTTGCAAGGCCTGTGTGGCCCAACCGTAACCTGGTGATGGCTACATCAATGTCTCTGCAGGGCTGGCGTACCCAAGGGCGTTCAAAGGAGTCAGAGCAAAAACGCCCCAAGTGGGAGGCAGGTAGGGTGGTTGCTAGGTGCGCATTCCAGTGTGATATGCAGGCGCTACGTGCAAGTTTAGGGAATGTGGCACTATCTGGCGTCACATGGGCCAGTGTACTGTATGTCAGTGCTCGCTTTGCTGCTGCATCTGCTATTTCGTTGCCACGGATGCCCACATGTGAGGGAATCCACTGAAGGTGGAGGTACCAGGGAGGAGTAACGAGGAAAAGGAGGTGTTCCATAATAGCATGGACAGTCTTGACACGAGTCACTGGGCGATCCGAGAGAAGGAGGGTAAGTGCAGACTGTGAGTCGGTGTATAAGACTACCGATTGAGGCTGGAAGAAAGTCCGGATAAATTCAAGGGCCTGGAGGATGGCTATGAGTTCTGCGGTTAGGACATCGTACTGCCCGCTGAACGACCAAGTTTGGCATATGGAAAGATCTTCAAAATAAGCCGCTGAGGCGAAAGAAGATGGAGGGGAGTGAGACCCATCCGTGTAAATTCTCAGGAAGTCCTTATAAACTGAGGAGTCTAAGCTGTAAAAGATCTGCCGTGCCAAGACTGCATCTCTTGACTTCGAGAATGGTACTGGGAAGTAGGGGGAGACATATGGAGACAAATCCTTCCAAGGGGGCACTGGGGAGAGAGGGGCCACTGGGGCAGGCCTGGGCAGATCGAGAGACAGGGTGTGGCAGGCTCGGATGCTGCGGATAATGTACGTTACCTCACTCGCGGCCAAGTTGGGAGCTGACGAAGGACTGTGGAGAGGTGATAAAGGGAGGAGACCGGATGGCTGGAGGGAAGGGCCGAAATACGGTGAAGCAGCCGACAGTCCAGTTCCATGCGTAGACGGAAAGGGGCATCACCCCTGACTCTTCATGAAGCGAAATAATTGGGGTGGACTTGAAGGCACCTAGGGCAATGCGAAGTGCCGTGTTCTGGACAACATCCAACTTCTTTAGGTGGGTCCGGGCAGCTGATCTATAAAGGGTGGTGCCGTATGTGATCTTACTGCGGATGAAGGCCAGATATAGTCTGAGAAGAGTGTTTCGATCAGCACCCCAGCGAGGTCCTGCGACACACTTCATGATGTCCAGGCGCCTAAGGCATGCCGATTGAAGATGGTCAATATGGGGGGCCAGGTGAGACGGGGACTGTCCAAATGGAGGCCCAGAAACTTGTGCCGAGTCCGGAGGGTGAGAGGTTCTCCAGCTAGCTGCATCGACGGCATGGAGGGGAGCCTCCTTTGGCCAAAGTACATAAGAGCACTCTTGGGTGCATTGACTGTTAGCCCCCAATCTGCGGCCCAAGTGGCAAAGGCATCCACAGCCTGTTGGAGGCGATGTTGGGCCTCCCATAGGGAGGTAGCACTGCAGAGGATTGAGACATCATTTGCATAGACTAAGGTGGATACTCCAGGAGGATGAGGGAGGTCATACATCAGGACATTGAAAAGTAAGGGACTGAGGCATGATCCCTGTGGCACTCCCTGCCTGACTGGGGTAGGGGAAGAGTATGTACCCCCAAGGGAAACACGAAAGGATCGCTCCTCCAAAAAACTTTGCGCCCAGGCCAGTGCAGAGCCTGTGATGCCAAGACGGCACAACTTGTACAGTATCCCATCATGGGAGGCAGAATCAAAAGCCCCCTGGAGATCCACGAAGGCAGCCAGGAGTATCTTCTTATAACAGGATGCCTGGTGGACATGATGGTCAAACTGGAGGAAGATGTCAGATGTCCGTCTCCCTGGGCGGAATCCACATTGTACATCAGACATGCGGCTATTGTGCTCCAGCCACCAGGAGAACCGACGGCACACCATCCTCTCAAGCACCTTCCCGATATTGGAGAGCAATACAATTGGTCTGTAAGAAGCCGGAGAAGAGGGGTCCCTCCCCGACTTGGGGAAGGGCAGGAGGTGGGAGGTTTTCCAGTGAGATGGGAATATCCCTGATGCCCAGCTGTTATTAAAGATGTCTAAGAGTGCCATTTGAAGGCGGACAGGGAGATGAATCAGAAATTCGTCAGGTACTAAATCTGGCCCACATGCCTTCTTTGGTAGTAGGGTCCGCAGAGCAGAGGAGAGCTCTGCCTGGGTAAAAGGAGAGGCTAAGCCTGCTGGGGGGGAGGAGGAGATGCCTGCCTGAGTGACCCTGAATAGGTGTTGAAGATTTGGAAGTGGAGCTGGGGAGCCAAGTCTAGCTCCAAAGAAGGCAGCCAGTAAGGTAGCCTTGTCTTGGAGGCCTACCAGAAGATTACCCTCCTTTACCAGAGGATACGAAAGGGTGGTAGGGTGACCCTTCATTGCCCGAATAAAGGACCAGGTCCGGGATGGTGAGCTTGAGAATGACAGGGTTGAGCAGAAAGCAGACCAGGCAGCACGGCGAGCTCGGGTGAGAGTCCGCTTGCATTCTGCATCCCTACGGCGGTGAATGTCTCGGTGGCTAGGGCAGGGACATCTCTGCCAGACGTTCCAGGAAGACCTCCTAGACCAGACAACCCTGGTGCAGTCCTCTGTCCACCAAGGAACCGTGGCAGTGCCTCGGGGATGTGTTGAGGACCTGCGGAAGGTCGCCTTACCTGCTGCGATCACAGAGGACGTAAAGTCCATCACGCGATCATGTATGGGTCCTCCAGGCAGAGGCCCAGTGTTATCAAGGGTCGCCATAAAGGAGGACCAGGACCCTCGTGTGAGGATCCAATGTGGATGAGGTGGAGCAGAGCAGGGTGGGGAGAGATTGGGGACATCTAGGATAACTGGAAGGTGGTCAGACCCCAAATATGGGCCAGCCCAGATGGTTGAGCCTCCAAAAACAGGATCCCCCAAATATAGATCAAGTGTGGAGGGTAGGCCTGAGTGCGGGTCAATACGGGGCTGTAGCCCCAATGGGGTGAGCAGGGTGAAGCGATCACTTTCTAGCAGACTCTGGAAGAGGGAAGTTCCTGGCCTATTTCCAGAACCTCGGGTCAGGAAAGGATCCCAATGGGGGTGTCTTGCGTTAAAATCACCCAAGAGGAGGCAGGGTGAAGGGAGCTGGTCTTGATAGGCCTGGAGTTCTTCCAGGCCTATGTCCTTGCATGGGTTGTAGCAAACCGCCACAGTGGTCCATCCCTGCACAAGGGATAGGCGGACCACAAGAACGTCCAACACCCCTCGAGGAGGGCGGGTCAATGGCAGAACCGAGCTAGGCACATCCTCCCTGACTGCGACAGCTAGACCTCTTCCAACACCCTGACGATTAGCTCGGTATACAGTAAAACCCCTGAGCGATAGATGGAGATGTGGAACTAACCAAGTCTCACATAGACCAATAACATCTGGAACGAGGTCTGCTACTGTGTGTTTGAAATCGGATGTTTTCCGAGGGAGCGATCTGGCATTCCAGAGGAAGAATCTACGTAGAGGTAAAGGAGCCATCACTGAGGGGAGAGTAGAGAGAGAAACTGGGGCAGGAGGCTGACACCTATGTCTATAAAGGACTGTCCGTTTTTGTACATGGACAAGGCTGTAAGCAGAAGGTCCACAAAGGACCCTGTAGAAAGGACACCTGTGGGGTTGGCATAAGGGGAAGCGTGGGAGGTTGCCCTTGGTACAGGCTGACGTGGAGGGGCAGAAGATTCACCAGGTGTGGAGCCCGTCTCAGGAGATCTGGGGGAGGTGGCGTAAGATATGTTTGGATCTGAGGCGGGAGTTGTGGCCGTTAAAGGGGTGGAACTGGCTGACATTACACCAGGCTGGGTGGAAGGAGCTACTGATTCTTGTGCAGCATGTGGGAAAGAGGTCCGATTTGGGTGGGGATGCTGTTGACAGGGCTTGGGTGGAGGGAGAGGGTGGAGCAGCACTGCTGACTGGGAGGTTGGGTGGGAGGACACGGCAACTGTTCGTTCCACTACACTTGATTCAGTTGGAGATTCACCACCAGATGTTTCAGGAAGATCTTCCAATGCTGAAAAGCGGTTGCTAACCACTGTTGCGTATGTTAGACCCTCCTGAACAGGCTGGGAAATCCGACTGGGAGCAATATATGTTGTCGAGGGGTTGGAGCTGGGAGGAATACGGCCAGATGGATTAAGGGCATGCAAACGGGTGTTGGCATCCGGGTCACTCCTATCAGCGTCATGGATGGCAAGTGCCTGCAGGTAGACTGGGCACATGCGGGAGACAACTTGGTGTGCGCCACCGCAGAAGAAGCAGTAGGGGTCATTAGTGCATTCACCACCCGATGGGGATTTGCATGGATGGAACCTGCTGCAACGAGAGCAACGAACTTTATTTTTACATGATATTGTGCCGTGTCCAAACCGATGGCATGTATAGCACCTCAGGATGGGAAAAGTGTAAGTCCCTACAGAGTAACATAAGTGGCCAAATATGACCTGCTCCGGCAGGGGGCCCCTGAATTTAAGCCGTACCACCCTGGCTGCCACTGCTGCCTCACCACCAGGAGGGCGGACCATAAGGCGGGTGACTTCCTCTAGCTGGGAGGAACAGTTGCCAAGGCAGCGAAGATTACTAGCAAGGTCCTCCTCCGTGACATCAGGAACAACAGGCCCTAGTTTCCCATATGAGAACTCGCCACTGGAAGGTGAGTGAGCCAACCAACACCTTACTGGCCAGTCCCCCAGCTGGGTGAGGGCCTCTGGTGGTACAATCATTTTGGCCACATCATCTGCAAAAACACAGAACCTAATAGCTGCTCCCTTACCTAAAACTCTAAGTGATACCTCTATACAGTACTTACTCCATGAAGATTTGTTGATGGCATCCGACAACCTGCGGAGATTCAAAAATACAGGGTATTGTTAAGCCGACCTTGCTATGTAAACGAAGCTCCTTGGTTCACTGGAGACATCACCAACTGGGGCGGAAGGCCGTATCCACTTTTCCGGGGCACCTCCCTCGTCACTAGTGGCGGAGGCCGTCCTCACCCTCTTACCAGAGGCAACGACTTCTGCAGCGGCAGGAGCGAGGTCCATATGGACGTCCTGTGTGGGGAGGCCGGTCATGGAAGACTCCATGCCTGGCCATTACACTCACTGTTATAACACTGGAACACTGTGGTGTTACTGCGATATACCCAAAATAAGCTGGATGTGACTGTACAGCTGAGATGGGTTAACACCCGAGAGTAAGATGGTCGACAAAACGGCCGGGAGGAACACGTCCAACAACGACCGGGTCTAGGCAGCGTCCCAGCATGTGAAAGTTGGTGATTCTTGGTGCCTTTTCTAGTGTTCAGTTGTAAACATTAAAACAAATGACATGTACCATGCGCAGTTTATTCTTTTGTTGATAGTAATTTCTTCGTGTACAGAAATTGTAATGCTGGGTAGAATTAGGCTCGACTTCTCGTACCTATTTTACCGAACGTGGAGCGGGGTCCTCTTTCGAGACCGGAGCTAGTGCAATAAAGAGAGGTAGGACATAAAAACCTTCGACAACACCATACACGTATATTACCACAGTCAGACACAGGACACTTCAGCAGACATTACAACACAATATAGAGCAATACAAAAACCTTATCTAAAATATTGTGTATCTCGCAGGATACTAGCTTTCTAGATACTAATGACAATACAACAAATCTTAGTACTAGGAGTGCAGTAAATACAGGTGCGCGCGGAGCGCGTGAGGAGGGGGGGGTTTGTGATCCACCAGGAGGAGGTAGGGGAGACACGGAGAGTGACTTAAAACGGTGAGGAGATAGTTATGGTAATATTGAAGGATGCCCGATATTAGCAAGGGAGTTTAGGTGTTTTCTGTTGGCGAAGATTCTTTGACAAATAACTCTGATTCTTACTTTGGCTTTAAGAGCGGGAGCGAGGATTGGAGAGAGTTTTTAGGAATAGCGTGCGGAGGAGGGGAATATCGTTAATACTCGCCTTCCTTGATATTTTGGTAGAAATAGGTTTCTGTAGGCACAAACTTATTCATTACACATCTCCTCGGTATGATATGCAGACACTCGTTTCACAACGCGTAACAAAGTCGGAATACTCGTAAATTCTATTTCACCATATTACTTAGAGACTAGCCAATAGAACTCCAGTAATATTTTAGTCTTTCTTCGGGTTCTAGAGATATGTCTTTAGAAAGATTCGGGGTGACACTCGCACGTATTTTCACTTTAGGTCTCAACCCACATTCTCGTCCTTCAACTGGATATTGTGTTCTGATTTACCCCAATGGAGATTACATAAAGTCACTGCACAATACTTATTCTAAGAGAAAGGGAGTCACACTTAACCTACTTCACGATTGTTACAGGGTCACTCGTATTTCTTCATGGAGAGAAACAAGGACACGTCATCGGCGATCCGGTCGGACTGAGGGCGTCGTCAGGGCGGGGCGAGCCGAGAGGGCACGGGGCGGCTCACGAGGGCGTCCTCTCGCGTCCGGGGGTTTCCGGACTGGGCTCCGACGTAAGGCCCGTAGGACTGGGGCCGAAGAGGTCTAGGAACCTCTGGGTCCGGTCCTGGCGTCGCGGGGGCGTGGTGAGGTCTCGCCCGGGTGTCCTAGGGCGGGCCGGAAGAGGCGACAGACTGCGGTCTCCCACAACCAGGGGCGCCGTCAGGGGAGGGCTGCGGCAGCGGCTGTCACGGGGGCCCGACAGGTGTGTCCGCTCGAAGGCCACGCGTAGGGAACAGAGACCGGGGGAAACAGGGAGGTCTTTCCGGGATATTCTGGAGCGAGGCCACTGAAGTTCAGCCTCCGGTTGTGGAGACGTCCCTCTCCTCACTACGCCCTGGGAGCGACCATCGATCGTCTCTACCTGGACACTGGGGGAGCGACCATTGATCGTCTCTACCCGAATATTGTGGGAGCGACCATTGATCGTCTCAACCGGAGTGCTGAGGGAGCGACCGTTGATCGTCTCTACCTGAGCTTTGGGGGAGCGACCATTAATCGTCTCTACCTGGATTTTGGGGGAGCGACCATTGATCGTCTCTACCCGAGCACTGTGGGAGCGACCATTGATCGTCTCAACCGGAGGGCCAAGGGAGCGACCATTGATCGTCTCTACCTGGGCTTTGGGGGAGCGACCATTGATCGTCTCTACCTGAGCTTTGGGGGAGCGACCATTGATCGTCTCGACCGGAGGGCTAAGGGAGCGACCATTGATCGTCTCGACCGGAGGGCTAAGGGAGCGACCATTGATCGTCTCGACCGGAGGGCTAAGGGAGCGACCATTGATCGTCTCTACCTGAGCTTTGGGGGAGCGACCATTGATCATCTCGACCGGAGGGCTAAGGGAGCGACCATTGATCGTCTCTACCTGAGCTTTGGGGGAGCGACCATTGATCGTCTCTACCTGAGATTTGGGGGAGCGACCATTGATCGTCTCTACCTGGATTTTGGGGGAGCGACCATTGATCGTCTCTACCCGAATATTGTGGGAGCGACCGTTGATCGTCTCGACCGGGGTCCTAAGGGAGCGACCATTGATCGTCTCTACCTGGACGTTGTGGGAGCGACCATTGATCGTCTCTACCTGGACGTTGTGGGAGCGACCATTGATCGTCTCTACCGGGGTTTTAAGGGAGCGACCATTGATCGTCTCTGCCTGGATGTTGTGGGAGCGACCATTGATCATCTCGACCGGGGTCCTAAGGGAGCGACCGTTGATCGTCTCTACCTGGACATTGTGGGAGCAACCATTGATCGTCTCTACCGAATCTTTGTGGGAGCGACCATAGATCGTCTCTACCAATTCATTGTGGGAGCGACCATAGATCGTCTCTACCAGAGGGGCGCTGCCTGGAGTGTTGTTTCTGACTCCACCCCTAGCTAACTCGGTGATTCCGCCACGCGAAGGTAGTGTCTTTTGCCTACGGTGGCGGCGGCGTGGTGGTTGAATGTCACCGGGGCGCACGGCCCGGGCTGACATGCGTCGTTGTTGCCCGGAATGGTGGTGGCTAGTGGCGGCTACCCCGTGGGGTCCGAGTGGGGGTGTCGGCATTCTCGTGGGCGAACTCCGTTGTTTCTGGTTCGCCTCGTTGTCGGGGATACTATGGTATTCTCCGGAATATTCCGGAGTACCGTATGTGTGTCTGTTAAAGCCACGCATTTCACCACTGTGTTCTTGAAAAAAGTCACGTCCCTGTGGCTGGAGGTGGAACGCTAGAGTGTTGGAGGTGGTGTAAACGGGCTGGAGGTGTCGGAGTGTGTTCTGCCAGGCGACAGTGTAAGAATTTTCCTCCTGTGCTTGGTCATAGGTGAGGAAGAGGGCGGAGGGGGTGGTGGTGTGCTGGAGGATATTTAACAGGTGGTGTGGCCCGCGGAGTCGGTGGTACTTGGTAAAGGAAGGGGCCCATACGGCCCGCTTAATCTTCATGTTGCTTGGGGTGGCTGTCGGTGTGGTTGGAGGTTGAATGCTGGATAGAGTGGGTGAAGGCCGGGTTTTGTGTCGCGGTAATGCTGCGTTGAGTCTCTGGGGAGTACAGGTAGGAGGGATTTGGGCCTGATGTAGCTTGACGGTGTGTGTGTATCGGGTGGGTGGGCATAAGAGTCGGCCGGAGGGGGTGGTGGTGGAGGTTCTGAGGGGGGGTGTGGGTTGGGAAGCAGGCGGGGGGGGGGGGCGGGGTCGGTTAGCGCTGGCCGTCACGCGCGTTGGGGACGCGGAAGAAGATGAGAACGTCGGCGTGGGCGTGCGTAGGTGTGGAGGGGAGAGGGCGGTGGTAGTGGGTTGTCCTGCGGGGGTGGCGGGGTGGGCGGGGCACGTGGGCTTGGGTGGAAAGGGTGAGGCGACTGGAGGGAAGGGGTGAGGGTGAGCGAGGCGTGGCGGGTGAGATGTCAGGTGTGGTGCAGGGGGTGGTGGAGGCGGTGAAGGCTGAGGTGGTAGGGGAGGTGGAGGGGGATGGCGAGGAGGAACCATCGCACTCGTATGTGGAAGTGACAGGCGGTGCGGGAGCAGGGGGGGTTTGGGGTTGTGAGGTCGGTAGTGGTGGTGAGGTGGCAGGAGAGTTGGCTTGGAGGGTAGGTGGCGAGGAGGGAGTGCGATCTTGTGGTGCCATCCCGGTGTTTGGTGGTGGAGTGGTCTGGGCGGTAGCAGGGCTCTGTGCTAGTGGTGTGGGGTGGGCGGTGGGTACGAAGCTAGGGGATGGTGCGGGTGTGGGGGCGATGGCGGACGGTGTGCGGTGCTGAACCCGTGGTGGCCTGGCAGGGGCTGTGGAGTGGGATGTGGCAGGTGGGGTGTGCCGTCGGAGCCGAGGAAAGGTGGGGTGAAGTGTAGGGGGAGAGAGGGACGGTGGTGGTGGGGAGGTGCGGTCTTGCGGGGTTGTTTGAATGCTCGGGGATGAGGAGGAGGGTGTGATAGGGAAGGTGAATGAGTTAACCTTGTGGGCGGGGAAAGCGAACAGTGGTGAAGTGATGGCGGTGGGTGGCGCGGGGTGGGAGGTGGAAGGCAGTAGACGGGGGGAGGTGGTTTTAGGAAGTAGGTTAGGGGAAGATGTGGAGAGGGTCCTAGGAGGCCTGTGAAGAGGGAGGCCGGTTTTGTGTTGCGGGAGTATAGTGGTGTGTGGGGTGGGAAGGTTAGAACTAGGGGCAGGAATAGGGGAAGGTAGAACAGAAGAGATAGTGAGAGGGGGGGAAAAGGAAAGATAACGTTCTCCCCTGTCGTAGACTGGGGAAGAGGTGAGGTGTCCCCCGCCATTACGGTGGGATGCGGGGGCAGGGGGGGCGCTTTTTGTTTTTTCTTCCCCTGGGGCTTAGGGGAATTTGCATAAGGTGGGGAGGTTTGTAAGCGCCCTCGTGTCATTTGGGTGCACTGGGCAGCTTCTAGCTGCTCACGGATGTCGTGGATCGAACATCCGTGGTAGCACGGAGAAAATTCCCACGGGTTGATGGTGATGAGGTCAACGGGGAATTGATTTATTTCGCCGATGCGTTGAGGGGTGGCATGGACGGCTAAAAGGCGCCTCATTAAACTGATATCTCTATCCATGTCTCCTGTTGGATCATGGATAGTGAAGTGTTGTCTTACAACACTTGGGAGTACTCTGAGCAGAGTATTAAATGTGTGTTGATCCCGGGTTTCTTCATCTGCCTCCGGGTAGGCAGCAGTAACCAGGCGTCTTGCCTGTAACAGGGTATTATCTAAATCCCCGTATAGTAAAGCTATCCAATTTGGATAGAGCCACCACTTTCCCTAGTGATGGGGTGATGGCTTGGACCGCGAACTTGGTAAAGTTCTGCCAGGTGAGTTCTGGGACAATTTTTGGCGCAATATTCGCTGCGGCTTTACCCAGTAGTGGTAGTGTGACTGCAATCTTTTGTTGGTCATTATCGAAGCCAATATCTAGTAAGGGTTTAATTATTGCAAGATATGTGTGTATGTCATACTGGTCAGGGTCAAACTTGGGTAACTGAACGTGCGGTTTAGTTGCCATTTTCCCAAATATTTCCTGCTTACCTCTCTTCTACGCTCGGATCTAGAACCACCGCTGGCCACCTGTGTAATGCTGGGTAGAATTAGGCTCAATTTCTCGTACCTATTTTACCCAACGTGGAGCGGGGTCCTCTTTCGAGACCGGAGCTAGTGCAATAAAGAGAGGTAGGACATAAAAACCTTCGGCAACACCATACACATATATTACCACAGTCAGACACAGGATACTTCAGCAGACATTACAACACAATATAGAGCAATACAAAAACCTTATCTAAAATATTGTGTATCTCGAAGGATACTAGCTTTCTAGATACTAATGACAATACAACAAATCTTAGTACTAGGAGTGCAGTAAATACAGGTGCGCGCGGGGGCGCGGGAATGTGTTGGCACCAGGAGGAAGTAGGGGAGACACGGAGAGTGACTTAAAACGGCGAGGAGATAGTTATGGTAATATTGAAGGATGCCCGATATTAGCAAGGGAGTTTAGGTGTTTTCTCTTGGCGAAGATTCTTTGACAAATAACTCTGATTCTTACTTTGGCTTTAAGAGCGGGAGCGAGGAATGGTAATGGAGAGATTTATGGGAATAGCTTGCGGAGGAGGAGAATATCGTTAATACTCGCCTTCCTTGATATTTTGGTAGAAATAGGTTTCTGTAGGCACAAACTTATTCATTACACATCTCCTCGGTATGATATGCAGACTCTCGTTTCACAACGCGTAACAAAGTCGGAATACTCGTAAATACTATTTCACCATATTACTTAGAGACTAGCCAATAGAACTCCAGTAATATTTTAGTCTTTCTTCGGGTTCTAGAGAGATGTCTTTAGAAAGATTCGGGGTGACACTCGCACGTATTTTCACTTTAGGTCTCAACTCACATTCTCGTCCTTCAACTGGATATTGTGTTCTGATTTACCCCAATGGAGATTACATAAAGTCACTGCACAATACTTATTCTAAGAGAAAGGGAGTCACACTTAACCTACTTCACTCATGTTACAGGGTCACTCGTATTTCTTCATGGAGAGAAACAAGGACACGTCATCGGCAATCCCGCTGGACTGAGGGCGTCGTCAGGGCGGGGCGAGCCGAGAGGGCACGGGGCGGCTCGCGAGGGCGTCCTCTCGCGTCCGGGGTGGCTTCCGGACTGGGCTCGAGCGTGTGGCCCTGGGGACTGGGGCCGAAGAGGTCTAGGAACCTCTGGGTCCGGTCCCGGCGTCGTGGGCAGAGTGAGAGGTCTCGCCCGGGTGTCCTAGGGCGGACCGAGAGAGACTGTGGGCTACGGTCTCCCACGACCAGGGGCGCCGTCAGGGGAGGGCTGCGACAGCGGCTGTCACTGGGGCCCGACAGGTGTGTCTGCTCTAGAGCCACGCGTAGGGAACAGAGACCGGGGGAAACAGGGAGGTCTTTCCGGGATATTCTGGGACAGAGACCCCTGAAGTTCAGTCTCCGGTTGTGGAGACAACTCTCTCCTCTGCACGCCCTGGGAGCGACCATTGATCGTCTCTACCTGGACACTGGGGGAGCGACCATTGATCGTTTCTACCCGACACTCTTGGAGCGACCATTGATTGTCTCACCGGAGTGCTGAGGGAGCGACCGTTGATCGTCTCTACCTGAGCTTTGGGAGCGACCATTGATCGTCTCTACCTGGAACACCTTGGGAGCGACCATTGATCGTCTCTACCGGAGCACCTTGGGAGCGACCATTGATTGCCTCTACCAGAGCACTGTGGGAGCGACCATTGATTGTCTCTACCAGAGCACCATGGCAGCGACCATTGATCGTCTCTACCTGAACACCTTGGGAGCGACCATTGATAGTCTCTACCGGAACACCTAGGGACAGACCATTGAACGTCGCTACCTGAACACCTTGGAAGCGACCATTGATCGTCTCTACCTGAAGACCTGGGGAGCGACCATTGATCGTCTCTACCGGAACACCTTGGGAGCGACCGTTGATCGTCTCTACCTGAACACTTTGGGAGCGACCATTGATCGTCTCTAACTGGACACCTTTGTGGGAGCGACCATAGATCGTCTCTACCAATTCACTGTGGGAGCGACCATAGATCGTCTCTACCAGACGGCGCTGCCTGGAGTTTATTTTCTAACTCCACCCTTAACTAGCTCAACAGTTCCACTATGCGAAGGTAGTGTCTTTCTCCTACGGTGGCAGCGGCGTGGTGGTTGAATGTCACAGGGGCGCACGGCCCGGAGCTGACATGCGTCGTTGTTGTCCTGAATGGTGGTGGCTGGTGGCGGCTACCCCGTGGGATCCGTGTGAGGGTGTCGGCATATCTCCGTTGTTCTTGGCTTGCCCTGTCGTTGGGGATACTATGGTATTCTCCGGAATATTCCGGAGTACCGTATGTGTGTCTGTTAAAGCCACGCATTTCACCACTGTGTTCTTGTAAAAAGTCACGTCCCTGTGGCTGGAGGTGGAACAGCTTGAGTGTTGGAGGTGGTATAGATGGGCTGGAGGCGTTGCAGCGTGTTCTGTCAGGCGACAGTGTAGGAGTTCTCCTCTTGTGCTTGGTCGTAGGTGAGGAAAAGTGTGGAGGTGGTGGTGGTGTGCTGGAGGATATTTAACAGGTGATGTAGCCCTCAGAGTCGGTGGTTCTTGCCGAGGGAAGGGGCCCATACTGCCCGCTTATTCTTCATGTTGTTTGGGGTGGCTGGCGGTGTGGTTGGAGGCTGAATGCTGGATACTGCAGGTAAAGGCCGGGTTTTGTGTCGGGGTAATGGTGCGTTGAGTCTCTGGGGAGTACAGGTAGAGGGGATTTGGGCCTGATGTAGCTTGACGGTGCGAAGTCGTGGAGAGGTGGGTGGTGTAGGGGTGTGTGTGTATCGGATGGGTGGGCATGAGAGTCGGCCGGAGGGGTGGTGGTGGAGGTTCTGAGGGGGGGTGTGGGTTGGGAAGCAGGCGTGAGGGGTGGGCGGGGTCGGTTAGCACGGGCTGTTGCGCGCGTTGGGGAGGCGGGAGAAGGGGTGAACGTCGGCGTGGGCGTGCGTAGGTGTGGAGGGGAGAGGGCGGTGGTAGTGGGTTGTCCTGCGGGGGTGGCGGGGTGGGCGGGGCACGTGGGCTTGGGTGGAAAGGGTGCGGCGACTGGAGGGAAGGGGTGAGGGTGAGCGAGGCGTGGCGGGTGAGATGTCAGGTGTGGTGCAGGGGGTGGTGGAGGCGGTGGAGGCTGAGGTGGTAGGTGAGGTGGAGGGGGATGGCGAGGAGGAACCATCGCACTCGTATGTGGAAGTGACAGGCGGTGCGGGAGCAGGGGGGGGTTGGGGTTGTGAGGTCGGTAGTGGTGGTGAGGTGGCAGGAGAGTTGGCTTGGAGGGTAGGTGGCGAGGAGGGAGTGCGATCTTGTGGTGCCATCCCGGTGTTTGGTGGTGGAGTGGTCTGGGCGGTAGCAGGGCTCTGTGCTAGTGGTGTGGGGTGGGCGGTGGGTACGAAGCTAGGGGATGGTGTGGGTGAGGGGGCGATGGTGGACGGTGTGCGGTGCTGAAACCGTGGTGTCCTGGCAGGGGCTGTGGAGTGGGATGTGGCAGGTGGTGTGTGCCGTCGGAGCCGAGGAATGGTGGGGTGAAGTGTAGGGGGAGAGAGAGTCGGTGGTGGGGGGGGGATATGCGGCCTCGCGGGGTTGTTTGAATGCTCGGGGATGAGAATGATGGTGTGATAGGAAAGGTGGATGAGTTATCCGTGTGGGCGGGGAAAGCGAACGGTGGTGAAGTGATGGTGGTGTGTGGCGCGGGGTGGGAGGTGGAAGGCAGTAGATGGGGGGCGGTGGTTTTAGGAAGTAGGTTAGGGGAAGATGAGGAGAGGGTCCTAGGAGGCCTGTGAAGAGGGAGGCCAGTTTTGTGTTGGGGGGGTATAGTGGTGTGTGGGGTGGGAAGGTTAGAACTAGGGGCAGGAATAGGGGAAGATAGAACAGAAGAGATAGTGAGAGGGGAGGAAAAGGAAAGATAACGTTGTCCCCTGTCGTAGACTGGGGGAGAGGTGAGGTGGCCCCTGCTATTATGGTGGGATGCGGGGGCAATGGGGGTGCGCTTTTTGTGTTTCCCCTTTTGTATTTTCTTCCCCTGAGGCTTAGGGGAATTTGCGTATGGTGGGGAGGTTTGTAAGCGCCCTCGTGTCATTTGGCTGCACTGGGCAGCTTCTAGCTGCTCATGGATGTCGTGGATCGGGCAGCCGTGGTAGCACGGAGAAAATTCCCATGGGTTGACGGTGATGAGGTCAATGGGGAATTGATTTTTTTCGCCGATGTGTTAGGGGTGGCATGGACGGCTAAAAGGCGCCTCATTAAACTGATATATCTATCCACGTCTCCTGTTGGATCATGGATAGTGAAGTGTTGTCTCACAACACTTGGGAGTACTCTGAGCAGAGTATTAAATGTATGCTGATCCCGGGTTTCATCATCTGCCTCCGGGTAGGCAGCAGTAACCAGGCGTCTTGCCTGTATCAGCGTATTATCTAAATTTCCGTCGAATGAAAAGGTATCCAATTTGGATAGAGCCACTACTTTCCCCAATGATGGGGTGATGGCTTGTACAGTGAACTTTGTAAAGTTCTGCCAGGTAAGTTCTGGGACGATTTTCGGCTCTATGTTCGCCGCCTTTTTACGCAACAGTGATAGTGTGACTGCAATTTTTTGTTGGTCATTTTCATAGCCAATATCCAGTAAGGGTTTAGTTATTGCCAGATATGTGTGTATATCATACTGGTCGGGGTCAAACTTGGGTAACTGAACGTGCGGCTTAATTGCCATTTGGCCAAATATTTCCTGATTACCTCTCTCTTACGCCCGGGTCTAGAACCACCGCTGGCCATCAGTGTATATAATGCTAGGTGAAATTAGGCTCGCCTTCTCGTTCCTATTTCACCTAACGTGGAGCGGGGTCCTTTTTCCAGACCGGAGCTAGTGCAATAAAGAGAGGCAGGACACAAAAACTCTAGGCAACAACCTTTACACGTATATTACCACAGTCAGACACAGGACAAATCAGCAGATATTACAGCACGATATGTAGCAATATAAAACCTTATCTAGGATATGTATATCTCGCAGGATACTTGATTCTCTGATACTAATGACAACACAAACAATCCTAGTGTATCAGGAGTGCAGTAAATATAGGCACGCACGCGGGGGCGCGGGGAAGGGGTTCACACTCACTAGGAGGAGAGAGGGGAGGTGCGGGGAGTGACTTGTGACGGCTAGGAGATAGTTATGGTAATACTAGAAGGCGGCAGATATTAGCTGTGACGTTTATATGGTTTCCACTAGCCATAATACTTTGATAATTGATTTTATCCTTGATTTACACTTACTTGAGATATGAGGGTGCGAGCGGATGGTAAGAAGATTTATGGGTAGCGTGGGAAAAGGAGAGAATACTATTAATACTTCCTTTCACAATATTTCTTCACAGTAATGGGGGTATGTCTTTATAGGCACAGGCTTATTAACTGTATAACAGAGATGTCACTCGCACGTATAGTAAATCAGATATTGTTCCACAGCGTGGGGGAAGGAGAGAATACTATTAATACTTCCCTTCACAATATTCCTTCCAGTAATGGGGGTATGTCTTTATAGGCACAGGCTTGTTAATTGTATAACAGAGATGTCACTCACACGTATAGTCAATCAGATCTCGTTCCACAGCGTGGGGGAAAGATACAATACTATTAATACTTCCTTTCACAATATTCCTTCACAGTGATGGGGGTATGTCTTTATAGGCACAGGCTTATTAATTATATAACAGAGATGTCAGTCACACGTATAGTCAGTCAGATCTTGTTCCACATTCTCGTCCTTTAACTACTCACTGCGATCTGATTTACCCCGATATTCACTATATGAAATCACTGCACAATCCTTATATTAGTGGAAAATCACACTTAAACTAAATCACTCATATTACAATATCACACGTATTCATCAGGGGGATAGGCAGGAACATGTCATCGGTGATTCTGCTGGGCTAGGGGCACCGTCAATACGGGGCGTACCGAGAGGGCACGGGACAGCTCGCCAGGGAGTCCTCTCGTGTCCTGGACTCCCCGTGGCTTCCGGACGTGGCTCCGGCGTGTGGCCCTCGGGTCTGGGGCCGAATAGCTCCAAGAACCTCTGAGATAGGTCCCGGCGTCGTGGGGACGTAGAGAGATCACGCCCGGGTGTCCTGGGGAGGACCGAGAGAGACTGTGGGCTGCGGTCTCCAGCGTCTAGGGGCGCCGACAGGGGAGGGCTGCGGCAGCGATTTCCACTGGGGTCCGTCAGGTGCGTCTGCTCTAGAGCCAGGCGTAGGGAACAGAGACCAGGGGAGGCTGGGAGGCCTGTCTGGGTCACTCTTGGACAGGAAGCCTGGGCCTAAGTCTCCTGCTGTGGGAACGTCTCTCTATTCTGCACACCCTCAGAGCGACCATAGATCGTCTCACGAGGGAGGAAGCGACAATAGGTCGTCTCTACCACGACACTCTCGGAGCGACCATAGATCGTCTCACGAGGACGGGAGCGACCATAGATCGTCTCTACCGGAGCACCTTGGGAGTGACAATAGATCGTCTCTACCGGAACACCTTGGGAGCGACCATAGATCGTCTCTACCGGAGCACTTTGGGAGCGACCATAGATCGTCTCTACCGGAGCACCTTGGGAGCGACCATAGATCGTCTCTACCGGAACACCTTGGGAGCGACCATAGATCGTCTCTCCCGGAACCCCTTGGGAGCGACCATAGATCGTCTCTACTGGAACACCTTGGGAGCGACCATAGATTGTCTCTACCTGAACTCCTTGGGAGCGACCATTGATCATCTCTACCTGAACACCTTGGGAGCGACCATAGAATGTCTCTACCAGAGGGGCGCTGTCTGGAGTTTATTTTCTAACTCCACCCCTAGCTAGCTCAGCAATTCCACTACGCGAAGGTAGTGTCCTTCTCCTACGGTGGCAGCGGCGTGGTGGCTGCATGTCACAGGGGCGCACGGCCCGGGCTGAGATGTGTCGCTGTTGCCCGGAGTGATGGTGGATGGTGGCGACTACCCCGTGGGGTCCGTGTGGGGGTGTCAGCATATCTGTGGGCACACTATACTGTTCTTGGCTTGCCCTGTCGTCGGGGATACTATGGTATTCTCCGGAATATTCGGAGTACCGTATGTGTGTCTGTTAAAGCCACGCATTTTACCACTCTCCCCCTGTAAAAAGTCACGTCCCCGTGGCTGGAGGTGGAACGCTTGTGTGTTGGAGGTGGTATAGATGGGCTGGAGGTGTTGCAGTGTAGTTTGCCAGGAGACAGTGTAGGAGTTCTCTTCTTGTGCTGGGTCGTAGGTGAGGAAAAGTTTCGATGTGGAGGTGGTAGACTGGAGGAGGTTTAGCAGGTGATGTAGCCCTCAGAGTCGGTGGTTCTTGCCTAGGGTAGGTGCCCATATGGCCCGCTTCACTCTCATCTTGCTTGGTGTGGCTGTTGGTGTGGTTGGGGGCTGAATGCTGGATACTGCGGGTAAGGGCCGGGTTTTGTGTTGTGGTAATGCGGCATTGAGTCTCTGGGGAGTACAGGTAGAGGGGATTTGGGCCTGATGTAGCTTGATGGTGTGAAGTCGTGGAGAGGTGGGTGGTGTAGCGGTGTGTGTGTATCGGGTGGGTGGGCATGAGAGTCGGCCGGAGGGGGTGGTGTTCTGAGGGTGGGTGTGGGTGGGGAAGTAGGCGTGCGGGGCGGGTGGGGTCGGTTAGCACGGGCTGTTGCGCGCATTGGGGGTGCGGGAGAAGGTGAGATCGTCGGAGTGGTCGTGCATAGGTGTGGAGGGGAGAGGGCGGTGGTAGTGGGTTGTCCTGTGGGGGTGGCGGGGTGGGCGGGGCACGTGGGCTTGGGTGAAAAGGGTGAGGTGGTGGAGGGAAGGGGTGAGGGTGAGCTAGGCGTGGCGGGTGAGATGTCAGGTGAGGTGCAGGGGGTGGTGGAGGCGGTGGAGGCTGAGGTGGTAGGGGAGCTGGAGGGGGATGGTGAGGAGGAAACATAGCACTCGTATGTGGAAGTGACCGGCGGTGCGGGAGCAGGGG
Organism: Coenobita brevimanus; assembly: GCF_032717465.1. Taxonomy (NCBI): domain Eukaryota; kingdom Metazoa; phylum Arthropoda; class Malacostraca; order Decapoda; family Coenobitidae; genus Coenobita; species Coenobita brevimanus. The sequence goes on along the minus strand of NC_137012.1, from coordinate 18,454,795 downwards.
GGTTTGGGGGTGTGAGGTCGGTAGCGGTGGTGAGGTGGCAGGAGAGTTGGCTTGGAGGGTAGGTGGCGAGGAGGGAGTGCAATCTTGTGGTGTCATCCTGGTGTTTGGTGGTGGAGTGGTCTGCTCGGTAGCAGGGCTCTGTGCTAGTGGTGTGTGTTTTTTTTTTTTTGGGATATTCTCCCCACAGCATGGTGGGGAACGGGCAAACAAAGAGCCCGTCAGAGAGGAGTCAGAATTATGCTCTCAATTTAGAGCAAAGCGGTAACAGCAGGCTTAATGACGAGTGGGAGCAGGAACAGCAAACTGAAGGATGAGGCGAGGGCGGCAGGGGCACGGGAAGGTGCGATGGTCGGTGGTGAAGAACGGCTGGGCAAAACACCTCAAGGCTCCTCCTCCGAGTCGGAGACGTTTGTGTACTCGGAGTCGTGATCGGTGTCGATGTCCTCGTATAACTCCAGCTCCCCCGAGTCTCTGAGGAGAGACTGTGATTCGAGGTACTTTTGGACGGTTGGGAGAAAGTCACGCTCGAACTTCTTGGCGAGGTGCTGGCGAACTTCTTCTGTTAGAATATCGTCTGAGTTGGCAGGGGATGTCGGCCGGATGGCAGTCGAGAGGCTTCCAGGCGGCGAATCAGCTGTGGAAGTTGTGGGATCCACTCCCTCAGCAGCAGGTGGAAAAGCGGGGGGGGAAGGGGGGACGGCAGCCCTTTCCCCCTCGGCTGCAGACGGCGGAGGGTGGATCTCAGCAACGGTGTCCAGTTCCATGGCCGTGATCGGTGCCGGGTCGGTAGGAGGAGAGGCAGACGAGCCGGTAGCCCTGTTGAGGGGTCGGTCCAGACACAGCCGTTTGCGCGGTGTGCGGCGGGGCTGTGGTGGAGGTGGCCGAGACTTGGGCTGCGCGGGCGGCCGCCGGGGACGACGATCTGGGCGAGGGGCTGAATGTGTGCCTCCGACAAAGCTCCGGGGGATGGCAAGTCTTGGCAGCCCGTTCTCCTCAAAGATTTGAGGGAGGAGAACGTGCAGCAGAGCCTTGTCACCCCCACAGAAAGCCTGTGCCGTAGCGACGCACATCGAGACTAGGAGATTAGTCTCCCCAGAACACCCAGGATCACGAGACCGGCGCCTCTGGGCCGTGGGGCGCCGCCGTGCATGGGCAGAGCCCTTCACAGCAGCACCCCCCGGCCCAGTGACGTCTGTAGCCTCGGGACCCTTGGGTGACTGGCGGAGCCAAAACTCCACAGCCTCACCCTCGCCAAGAGAACGCCGAAGGTGTCGGGGGTTAGGTGCAGCGATCCGGAGACTGTGTACGAAAACATCAGCACCGGTGTCCCGGCGCTTGAAGCCGTACCCAGACTTCACGCTGAACCACACCACTGAGCCTGTGATCGTAGCGGCTCCCGGCGGTCGCGAACTACTGCAGGATGCCCCCCTCAACGGGTCGTAGGCGGAGTCAGTAGAGCGCGGGTCGGGCATGGCTGGGAAGGTCTCACTGAGTCGGCAGTGATGTTTCCCCTACGGCTGCTCGACCGAAACTGGTGGTGTGGGGTGGGCTGTGGGTACGAAGCTAGGGGATGGTGTGGGTGTGGGGGCGATGGCGGACGGTGTGCGGTGCTGAAACCATGGTGTCCTGGCAGGGGCTGTGGAGTGGGATGTGGCAGGTGGTGTGTGCCGTCGGAGCCGAGGAATGATGGGGTGAAGTGTAGGGGTAGAGAGAGTCGGTGGTGGGGGGGGGGATATACGGCCTCGCGGGGTTGTTTGAATGCTCGGGGATGAGGAGGAGGGTGTGATAGGAAAGGTGGATGAGTTAACCGTGTGGGCGGGGAAAGCGAACGGTGGTGAAGTGATGGTGGTGGGTGGCGCGGGGTGGGAGGTGGAAGGCAGTAGACGAGGGGAGGTGGTTTTAGGAAGTAGGTTAGGGGAAGATGAGGAGAGGGTCCTAGGAGGCCTGTGAAGAGGGAGGCCAGTTTTGTGTTGAGGGGGTATAGTGGTGTGTGGGGTGGGAAGGTTAGAACTAGGGCAGGAATAGGGGAAGGTAGAACAGAAGAGATAGTGAGAGGGGAGGAAAAGGAAAGATAACGTTCTCCCCTGTCGTAGACTGGGGGAGAGGTGAGGTGGCCCCTGCCATTACGGTGGGATGCGGGGGCAATGGGGGGAGCGCTTTTTGTGTTTCCCCTTTTGTATTTTCTTCCCCTGAGGGTTAGGGGAATTTGCGTATGGTGGGGAGGTTTGTAAGCGCCCTCGTGTCATTTGGCTGCACTGGGCAGCTTCTAGCTGCTCACGGATGTCGTGGATCGGGCATCCGTGATAGCACGGAGAAAATTCCCACGGGTTGGCGGTGATGAGGTCAATGGGGAATTGATTTTTTTCGCCGATGTGTTAGGGATGGCATGGACGGCTAAAAGGCGCCTCATTAAACTGATATCTCTATCCATGTCTCCTGTTGGATCATGGATAGTGAAGTGTTGTCTCACAACACTTGGGAGTACTCTGAGCAGAGTATTAAATGTATGCTGATCCCGGGTTTCATCATCTGCCTCCGGGTAGGCAACAGTAACCAGGCGTCTTGCCTGTATCAGGGTAGCCTATTATCTAAATTCCCGTCGAATGAAAAGCTATCCAATTTGGATAGAGCCACTACTTTCCCCAATGATGGGGTGATGGCTTGTACAGTGAACTTTTTAAAGTTCTGCCAGGTAAGTTCTGGGACGATTTTCGGCTCTATGTTCGCCGCCTTTTTACCCAACAGTGGTTGTGTGACTGCAATTTTTTGTTGGTCATTTTCATAGCCAATATCCAGTAAGGGTTTAATTATTGCCAGATATGTGTGTATATCATACTGGTCGGGGTCAAACTTGGGTAACTGAACGTGCGGTTTAGTTGCCATTTGGCCAAATATTTCCTGATTCCCTCTCTCTTACGCCCGGGTCTAGAACCACCGCTGGCCATCAGTGTATATAATGCTAGGTGAAATTAGGCTCGACTTCTCGTTCTATTTCACCTAACGTGGAGCGGGGTCCTCTTTCGAGACCGGAGCTAGTGCAATAAAGAGAGGCAGGACACAAAAACTCTAGGCAACAACCTTTACACGTATATTACCACAGTCAGACACAGGAAAAATCAGCAGATATTACAGCACAATATGTAGCAATATAAAACCTTATCTAGGATATGTGTATCTCGCAGGATACTTGATTCTCTGATACTAATGACAACACAAACAATCCTAGTGTATCAGGAGTGCAGTAAATATAGGCACGCGCAGTGTTGCCACTAAAAGTTTTGGAAAATCTGACACAGGAGGCTCAAAAAATCTGTAGAAATCTGTAGACTCTCAAAATATGTAGATAAAGAATATATGAAGTAGGTCTTAAAAGAAGCATATAACTGTACCTGTAGCAATGTATTTCCATACTTGTTTAATAGCAATATGAAAATATAGTAGCAATATATACACTTGCATAATAACAATAAATACACACAAAATAGCAATATACAGACTCACATAATAGCATTATATCACTTGCATTATACTGAATGAGAAAAAGAGTACTTACTGTGCCTTGAAAGAAGCAGGCTAACTAACATGTAGCAAAAATTTTTCACATTTATATAATAGCAATATACACTTATATACTAGTAGTAGCAATATATACACTTACATAATTGCAAAATGAACACAGAATTGCACTATACACACTAATATAGTAGCAATATATACACATAATACCCATAAACACAAATAGTAGCAATTGTTTCACTTACATAATAGCAATAAACACACAAAGTTACAATATAATACACATTCACATAATAGAAAATACACACATTTACATAATACTGATTGAGAAAAAGCTTACTGAACCATGGCCCAAAGAATCAAGAGGGTTGGATTAGTCATCAGCATAAATATAGGTTACGGTGCATTGCAGTAAAAAGGATATGCAAATATGATAACAGTTACTAAATTATTGTCTTCTACCGTGAATGCATCCCAACTTAAGACAACATATGACTACACTACTAGTACTACAGCATATACAGATGCAGAGCCTCAGAGGTGACATGTCAGCAACAAATTAGTATTGACATGTTACACCTCTTTCCACTGCTTAACTCTTTGAAATAGGGATTTATTTACCTTAAAGTCACTACTAGACGAACCTCTGAGGAAATGTTTTGTTTGGAGCAAGCCAATGAGTGATTCTGTTGACAGTCTGTTTCTTGATTTAGTCTTCATTCTATTTATTGATGAGAAAACTCTTTCAACAGTGGCACTAGAATGAGGTAAACATAATAGGGTTTTCATGAATTTAGATAGGTTTGGGAACATGTGGGTATCATCCATTTGTTTAATGTTACTAATCTTACTCCAAAACTCCTCAGGCTTCATCATAGCAAAAGCCATTCTGGTATTTATTTGTTTTGGGTCCAGGTCCGAATATATTATGGTTTCTTAGTGCACAGCAGTATACATACCGGTAGTTCAGTACTAACTAACACCATGAGACAATTACCAAAATATATGTTAATAGGCAACAAACCTTTCTCGATCTTAGCCTCAAGACTCACGTGCGATGGGGCAAACTTGTTTATTTTGCTAATTCCGAAAGCGGCCAGTAGATGGCCAACAACAAAGAATGTAATTATAAGCGAATTTCAATGAATAACTCAAAATATTATGAAGTTTAATTAATATTCTTATATTCCAAATTCACAATTTTATTTGAAATTGATTTTGGGTATAGAAATCTGTAGATTTAGCCCATTTTTCACAAAAAATCTGGCAATCTGAAATAAAGAGCAAAATCTGTAGATTACAGATTAATCTGTAGAAGTGGCAACACTGGGCCGCACGCGCGCGGGGGCGCGGGGAAGGGGTTCACACTCACTAGGAGGAGAGAGGGGAGGTGCGGGGAGTGACTTGTGACGGCTAGGAGATAGTTATGGTAATACTAGAAGGCGGCTGATATTAGCCGTGACGTTTATATGGTTTCCACTAGCCAAAATACTTTGATAATTGATTTTATCCTTGATTTACACTTACTTGAGATATGAGGGTGCGAGCGGGTGGCAACAAGATTTATGGGTAGCGTGGGGGAAGGAGAGAATACTATTAATACTTCCTTTCACAATATTTCTTCACAGTAATGGGGGTATGTCTTTATAGGCACAGGCTTATTAACTGTAAAACAGAGATGTCACTCGCACGTATAGTAAATCAGATCTTGTTCCACAGCGTGGGGGAAGGAGAGAATACTATTAATACTTCCCTTCACAATATTCCATCCAGTAATGGGGGTATGTCTTTATAGGCACAGGCTTGTTAATTGTATAACAGAGATGTCACTCACACGTATAGTCAATCAGATCTCGTTCCACAGCGTGGGGGAAAGATAGAATACTATTAATACTTCCTTTCACAATATTCCTTCACAGTAATGGGGGTATGTCTTTATAGACACAGGCTTATTAATTATATAACAGAGATGTCAGTCACACGTATAGTCAGTCAGATCTTGTTTCACATTCTCGTCCTTTAGCTTCTCACTGCGATCTGATTTACCCCGATATTCACTATATGAAATCACTGCACAATCCTTACATTAGGGGAAAATCACACTTAAACTAAATCACTCATATTACAATATCACACGCATTCATCAGGGGGATAGGCAGGAACATGTCATCGGTGATCCTGCTGGGCTAGGGGCACCGTCAATGCGGGGCGTACCGAGAGGGCACGGGACAGCTCGCCAGGGCGTCCTCTTGTGTCCTGGACTCCCCGTGGCTTCCGGACGTGGCTCCGGCGTGTGGCCCTCGGGTCTGGGGCCGAATAGCTCCAAGAACCTCTGAGATAGGTCCCTGCGTCGTGGGGGCGTAGAGAGATCACGCCCGGGTGTCCTGGGGAGGACCGAGAAAGACTGTGGGCTGCGGTCTCCAGCGTCTAGGGGCGCCGACAGGGGAGGGCTGTGGCAGCGATTTCCACTGGGGTCCGTCAGGTGCGTCTGCTCTAGAGCCAGGCGTAGAGAACAGAGACCAGGGGAGGCTGGGAGGCCTGTCTGGGTCACTCTGGGACAGGAAGCCTGGGCCTAAGTCTCCTGCTGTGGGAACGTCTCTCTATTCTGCGCGCCCTCAGAGCGACCATAGATCGTTTCACGAGGAAGGGAGCGACAATAGGTCGTCTCTACCACGACACTCTCAGAGCGACCATAGATCGTCTCACGAGGACGGGAGCGACCATAGATCGTCTCTACCGGAGCACCTTGGGAGTGACAATAGATCGTCTCTACCGGAACACCTTGGGAGCGACCATAGATCGTCTCTACTGGAGCTCCTTGGGAGCGACCATAGATCGTCTCTACCGGAGCACCTTGGGAGCGACCATAGATCGTCTCTACCGGAACACCTTGGGAGCGACCATAGACTGTCTCTACCAGAGCACCTTGGAAGCGACCATAGATCGTCTCTCCCGGAACCCCTTGGGAGCGACCATAGATTGTCTCTACTGAAGCACCTTGGGAGCGACCATAGATCATCTCTACCGGAACACCTTGGGAGCGACCATAGATTGTCTCTACCTGAACTCCTTGGGAGCGACCATTGATTATCTCTACCTGAACACCTTGGGAGCGACCATAGACTGTCTCTACCAGAGGGGCGCCGTCTGGAGTTTATTTTCTAACTGCACCCCTAGCTAGCTCAGCAATTCCACTACGCAAAGGTAGTGTCCTCCTACGGTGGCAGCGGCGTGGTGGCTGCATGTCACAGGGGCGCACGGCCCGGGCTGAGATGTGTCGCTGTTGCCCGGTGTGGTGGTGGATGGTGGTGGCTACCCCGTGGGGTCCGTTTGGGGGTGTCGGCATATCTGTGGGCACACTACACTGTTCTTGGCTTGTCCTGTCATCGAGGATACTATGGTATTCTTCGGGGGCACTGTTTTTCAAGCCACACATTTTACCACTCTCCCCCTGTAAAAAGTCACGTCCCCGTGGCTGGAGGTGGAACGCATGTGTGCTGGAGGTGGTATAGACGGGCTGGAGGTGTTGCAGCGTAGTTTGCCAGGCGACAGTGTAGGAGTTCTCGTCTTATGCTGGGTCGTAGGTGAGGAAGAGTGTGGAGGTGGAGGTGGTAGACTGGAGGAGGTTTAGCAGGTGGTGTGGCCCGCGGAGTCGGTGGTTCTTGCCGAGGGTAGGTGCCCATATGGCTCGCTTCACTCTCATCTTGCTTGGTGTGGCCGTCGGTGTGGTTGGGGGCTGAATGCTGGATACTGCGGGTAAGGGCCGGGTTTTGTTTCGTGGTAATGCGGCGTTGAGTCTCTGGGGAGTACAGGTAGAGGGGATTTGGGCCTGATGTAGCTTGACGGTGTGAAGTCGTGGAGAGGTGCGTGGTGTAGGGGTGTGTGTGTATCGGGTGGGTGGGCATGAGAGTTGGCCGGAGGGGGTGGTGGTGGTGGTTCTGAGGGTGAGTGTGGGTGGGGAAGTAGGCTTGCTGGGTGGGCGGGGTCGGTTAGCACGGGCTGTTGCGCGCGTTGGGGGCGCGGGAGAAGGTGAGATCGTCGGAGTGGGCGTGCGTAGGTGTGGAGGGGAGAGGGCGGTGGTAGTGGGTTGTCCTGTGGGGGTTGCGGGGTGGGTGGGGCACTTGGGCTTGGGTTGAAAGGGTGAGGAGGTGGAGGGAAGGGGTGAGGGTGAGCGAGGCATGGCGGTTGAAATGTCAGGTGAGGTGCAGGGGGTGGTAGAGGCGGTGGAGGTTGATGTGGTAGGGGAGGTGGAGGGGGATGGCGAGGAGGAAACATAGCACTCGTATGTGGAAGTGACAGGCGGTGCGGGAGCAGGGGGGGGGGTTGAGGATGTGAGGTCGGTAGTGGTGGTGAGGTGGCAGGAGAGTTGGCTTGGACGGTAGGTTGCGAGGAGGGAGTGCGATCTTGTGGTGCCATCCCGGTGTTTGGTGGTGGAGTGGTCTGGGCTGTAGCAGGGCTCTGTGCTAGTGGTGTGGGGTGGGCGGTGGGTACGAAGGTAGGGGATGGTGTGGGTGTGGGGGCGATGGCGGATGGTGTGCAGTGCTGAAACTGTGGTGACCTGGCAGGGGCTGTGGAGTGGGATGTGGCAGGTGGTGTGTGCCTTCGGAGCCGAGGAATGGTGGGGTGAAGTGTAGGGGGAGAGAGAGCCGGTGGTGGTGGGGAGATGTGGCCTCGCGGGGTTGTTTGAATGCTCGGGGATGAGGAGGAGGGTGTGATAGGGAAGCATTTTAGGGATATTCACACACACTATAATTACACTTTACAATGGGTTAAGATTCTATAAGTGAATGTGACTGTCTTTCATTAAAATCCAAAAGGTCTTAGTGCACTGGTACAATAGGGATGTATAGGCTTAATGGGCCAGGGGAGGAATATTGGTATAAAAGAACAGGGGGAGCAGATCACTATAATTTACTGGCTGGGCTTGGCGCGGCGACTCTCGCCCGCACGTGCACTGGTAAGGGGGAACTCCTCTATTCTGGGCTGGGGGAACAACACTAGATTCACGGGCCCAGAATTTATAGTCTTTAATCAATGGAAAGTAATCACGGACACATATAGGTGGGATCCCTCTTATTCACTGTCACTGTATCACTGTCCCTGTCTCACTGTAGGAGGGAATGTCACTAATCTTGCCCGATTTTCTGGGGCGATATCACTCTGTCACTTTAAGGGGACCTCCGGGGGCTCTACCCGTGGCGGGAATCACCGTACCCGCTGGGGGAAGACTCGACCTGGGTCCGATCCACTGAGGCGTTGCAGGGAGACCCTCTTGCCTGGGGTCTCGACCTGTTGTAGACCCTCCTCTCTGGTCCCGTCGTCACGGTGCAGGGAGACCCTCTTGCCTGGGGTCTCGACCTGTTGTAGACCCTCTTCTCAGGGTCCCGTCGTAGTGGTGCAGGGAGGCCCGTCTATGTGGGGCCTCGACCTGTTGTTGTGGCCCTCAGGACTGGAGCCAAACAGGTGGAGCAGTCGTGTCTGGCGTCGGAGGGTCTGCGGCAGGAGGAGGACAGCGTTGGTAGGCTGCTGGGCTCGCCTGGGAGTCTGGGGACTGTGGAGGTCTCTCAGGGGACGCGCCATCAGGTGTGGGCTGCGGCCTCGTCTCCTGCGGGTGCCTGGGGAAGACAAGAATCTCCCGGGAGTGGGAGGTAGGTCCCGACTGGGACTGGGTCTTTGCTTGGGGGACACCTTCGGGGCAACTCTCCCGGGTGGTGTCCAGCTAATCCTTCAGGAGTTGGCTGAATATAGAGGACACATGGAGGCCGTGTTCTCTCTCTTACACAGGGAGGGTAGCACAGAGGCGACTCTCTCTCTTGTCTCCGACACAGCCATGGCGCCAGGTCGATCGGCCCTGGGACCCACTTTTGGCTTTATACAAGGGGCTCTTACCCTTGGGGTGGCTAAGGGTGTTGGCCCTGTATAGTCCACTATTGGGCCTCCTGCCCTGTTTGTGATAGAGGGTATTTCTCCCTCGTGTTCATCAAAGGACCTGCTGTCCAGGTAGTGGCAGAGGGTATTTCTCCCTCGTGGCTCACTGTGGCAGAGGGTACTGGACCCTCGTGGCTCACCAGAATATTGGCAGAGGGTGGTGTTCCCTCGTGGCTCACTGTGGCAGCAGGTGTAAACACCTCGTGGCTAACCAAGGGACCTCCTGCCCTTCTGGGCTGAAGCTGTGGTCGTCACCACAAAACTACTAGGGACTGATGTTAGATCAGTCCCACCCCACTGCTGTCGATAATCAACCGCCGTGTAAGTTGTTGCGGATCTAGGCTCACCTGGCGTTGGGGCAGTTGTGGGAAGAAGGGCCACAGGTCAGTGGTGGTTTGATGACCTTCTTGTCCTGGGTCATTAACCTGTCCGTTATCTCCTCCTCGGGTGGTGGGGTGGTGGTGGCCCGGTGGTAGTGTGGAGGGTGGCGGGGCAGAAGGTCCGGCCGTGGGCATTTTACCACCGTCGCTCGTGAAAAAGTTGCGACCCCGTGACTGCAGGTGGTAGGTGATGGTGGTGAATGTCTTGTTGACTGGGGTGAGGTGCTGAAGGAGGTTGATCCAGTGGTTGGTCATCGTGGTCAGTTCCTGAGCTGGGTTGAAGAAGAGTCGGATGGAGGATGGGCGGTTTGTGCGGCGTAGGCGGCGAAGAAGCTGGGGCATCTGTCGGATTCTGATGGGCGGCTGGCCGTAAGGTAGCCACTGGACACGGGTGATTCTCATGCTGGTGGTTGGTGCTTGGTGAGGCGGCTGTAGCTGAATGCTGGCGAGGGTTGGCGGGTCGGTGCTTTTATGGGGGATGGGTCTGTGGGTAGGGGATCTGACTTTGGGGAATTGGGACTTGGGATTTTTCCATCATGCTTGGTGGAGAGGGAGAGTGATGGGGGAGGTGTTTGGGGTAGGGGGGTTTTGTGGTTGTGTGTGGTGGGCTGGTTGGTTACTAAGGGGTGGTGTTGGTGTGTATCTGGGTTGAGGGCGTGAAAGGTGATGGTGGTGAGTGTGGGTGTTGGTGGTTAGGGTGGTTGAGCACGTGGTGGTGGTGAGGGTGTGCGGGTGTTGGGGGGTGAGGTGGGTGGCAGGGCGGTGTGGCGGGTATAGTAAGCATGGTGAACTTTGTAAAGTTCTGCCAGGGAAGTTCTGGGACGATTTTCGGCGCTATGTTCGCCGCCTTTTTACCCAACAGTGGTAGTGTGACTGCAATTTTTGTTGATCATTTTCAAAGCCAATATCCAGTAAGGGTTTAATTATTGCCAGATATGTGTGTATATCATACTGGTCGGGGTCAAACTTGGGTAACTGAACGTGCGGTTTAGTTGCCATTTTGCCAAATATTTCCTGATTACCTCTCTCTTATGCCCGGGTCTAGAACCACCGCTGGCCACCAGTGTAATGCTAGGTGAAATTAGGCTCGACTTCTCGTTCCTATTTCGCCTAACGTGGAGCGGGGTCCTCTTTCGAGACCGGAGCTAGTGCAATAAAGAGAGGCAGGACACAAAAACCCTAGGCAACAACCTTTACACGTATATTACCACAGTCAGACACAGGACAAGTCAGCAGATATTACAGCACAATATGTAGCAATGTAAAACCTTATCTTGGATATGTGTATCTCGCAGGATACTTGCTTCTCTGATATTAATGACAACACAAACAATCCTAGTGTATCAGGAGTGCAGTAAATATAGGCGCGCGCGGAGGCGCGGGGAAGGGGTTGACACTCAATAGGAGATAGGGGAGGTGCGGGGAATGACTTGTGACGGCTAGGAGATAGTTATAGTAATACTAGAAGGCGGCAGATATTAGCCGTGACGTTTATATGGTTTCCACTATCCAAAATACTTTGATAATTGATTTTATCCTTGATTTACACTTACTTGAGATATGAGGGTGCGAGCGGGTGGTAACAAGATTTATGGGTAGCGTGGGGGAAAGAGAGAATACTATTAATACTTCCTTTCACAATATTTCTTCACAGTAATGGGGGTACGTCTTTATAGGCACAGGCTTATTAATTGTATAACAGAGATGTCACTCGCACGTATAGTAAATCAGATCTTCTTCCACAGCATGGGGGAAGGAGAGAATACTATTAATACTTCCCTTCACAATATTCCTTCCAGTAATGGGGGTATGTCTTTATAGGCACAGGCTTGTTAATTGTATAACAGAGATGTCACTCACACGTATAGTCAATCAGATCTTGTTCCACATTCTTGTCCTTTAACTTCTCACTGTAATCTGATTTACCCCGGTATTCACTATATGAAATCACTGCACAATCCTTACATTAGGGGAAAATCACACTTAACCTAAATCACTCATATTACAATATCACACGTATTCATCAGGGGGATAGGCAGGAATATGTTATCGGTGATCCCGCTGGGCTAGGGGCACCATCAATGCAGGGCGTACCGAGAGGGCACAGGACAGCTCGCCAGAGCGTCCTCTCGTGTCCTGGACTCCCCGTGGCTTCCGGACGTGGCTCCGGCGTGTGACCCTTGGGACTAGGGCCGAATAGCTCCAAGAACCTCTGAGATAGATCCCGGCGTCGTGGGGGAGTAGAGAGATCACGCCCGGGTGTCCTGGGGAGGACCGAGAGAGGCTGTGGGCTGTGGTCTCCAGCATCTAGGGGCTCCGACAAGGGAGGGCTATGGCAGCAACTTCCACTGGGGTCCGTCAGGTGCGTCTGCTCTAGAGCCAGGCGTAGGGAACAGAGACCAGGGGAGGCTGGGAGGCCTGTCTAGGTCACTCTGGGACAGGAAGACTGGGCCTCAGTCTCCTGCTGTGTGGACGTCTCTCTATTCTGCACACCCTCAGAGTGACAGTAGATCGTCTCAGGAGGGAAGGAGTGACAATATGTCGTTTCTACCACGACACTCTTGGAGCGACCATAGATCGTCTCACGAGGACGTGAACGACCATAGATCGTCTCTACCAGAGCACCTTGGGAGCGACCATAGATCGTCTCTACCGGAACACCTTGGGAGCGACCATAGATCATCTCTACCGGAGCACCTTGGGAGTGACCAAAGATCGCCTCTACCGGAGCACCTTGGGAGTGACCATAGATTGTCTCTACCAGAGCACCATGGCAGCGTCCATAGATCGTCTCTACCGGATCACCTTGGGAGCGACCATAGATCGTCTCTACCGGAACACCTTGGGAGCGACCATAGATCGTCTCTACCTGAACGCCTTGGGAGCGACCATAGATCGTCTCTACCTGAACACCTTGGGAGCGACCATTGATCGTCTCTACCTGAACACCTTGGAAGCAACCATTGATCGTCTCTATCTGGACACCTTGGGAGCGACCATAGATCGTCTCTACCGAAACACTTTGGGAGCGACCATAGATCGTCTCTACCAGAGGGGCACTGTCTGGAATTTATTTTCTAACTCCACCCCTAACTAGCTCAGCAGTTCCACTATGCGAAGGTAGTGTCCTTCTCCTATGGTGGCGGCGGCGTGGTGGCTGCATGTCACAGGGGCGCATGGTCCGGGCAGAGATGTGTCGCTGTTGCCCGGAGTGGTGGTGGCTGATGGCGGCTACCCCGTGGGGTCCGTGTGGGGGTGTCGGCATATCTGTGGGCACACTACACTGTTCTTGGTTTGCCCTGTCGTCAGGGATACTATGGTATTCTTCGGGGGCACTGTTTTTCAAACCACGCATTTTACCACTCTCCCCCTGTAAAAAGTCACGTCCCCGTGGCTGGAGGTGGAACGCTTGTGTGTTGGAGGTGGAATAGATGGGCTGGAGGTGTTCTAGCGTAGTTTGCCAGGCGACAGTGTAGGAGTTCTCTTCTTGTGCTGGGTCGTAGGTGAGGAAAAGTGTGGAGGTGGCGGTGGTAGACTGGAGGAGGTTTAGCAGATGGTGTAGCCCGCAGAGTCGGTAGTTCTTGCTGAGGGTAGGTGCCCATATGGCCTGCTTCACTCTCATCTTGCTTGGTGTGGCTGTCGGTGTGGTTGGGGGCTGAATGCTGGATACTGCGGGTAAGGGCCGGGTTTTGTGTTGTGGTAATGCGGCGTTGAGTCTCTGGGGAGTACAGGTAGAGGGGATTTGGGCCTGATGTAGCTTGACGGTGTGAAGTCGTGGAGAGGTGGGTGGTGTAGGGGTGTGTGTGTATTGGGTGGGTGGGCATGAGAGTCGGCCAGAGGGGGTGGTGTTCTGAGGGTGGGTGTGGGTGGGGAAGTAGGCATGCGGGGTGGGTGGGGTCGGTTAGCACGGGCTGTCGCGCACGTTGGGGGCGTGAGGAAGGTGAGATCGTAGGAGTGGGCGCGCGTAGGTGTGGAGGGGAGAGGGCGGTGGTAGTGAGTTGTCCTGTGGGAGTGGCGGGGTGGGCGGGGCACGTGGGCTTGGGTGGAAAGGGTAAGGTGGCAGAGGGAAGGGGTGAGGGTGAGCGAGGCGTGGCGGGTGAGATGTCAGGTGAGGTGCAGGGGTTGGTGGAGGAGGTGGAGGCTGAGGTGGTAGGGGAGCTGGAGGGGGATGGCGAGGAGGAAACACAGCACTCGTATGTGGAAGTGACAGGCGGTTCGGGAGCAGGGGGGTTTGGGGGTGTGAGGTCGGTAGCGGTGGTGAGGTGGCAGAAGAGTTGGCTTGGAGGGTAGGTGGCGAGGAGGGAGTGCGATCTTGTGGTGTCATCCCGGTGTTTGGTGGTGGAGTGGTCTGCTCGGTAGCAGGGCTCTGTGCTAGTGGTGTGGGTTGGGCGGTGGGTACGAAGCTAGGGGATGGTGTTGGTGTGGGGGCGATGGCGGACGGTGTGCGGTGCTGAAACCGTGGTGGCCTGGCAGGGGCTGTGGAATGGGATGTGGCAGGTGGTGTGCCGTCGGAGCCGAGGAATGGTGGGGTGAAGTGTAGGGGGAGAGAGAGCCGGTGGTGAGGGGGGGGATATGTGGCCTCGCAGAGTTGTTTGAATGCTCGGGGATGAGGAGGAGGGTGTGATAGGAAAGGTGGATGAGTTAACCGTGTGGGCGGGGAAAGCGAACGGTGGTGAAGTGATGGTGGTGGGTGGCGCGGGGTGGGAGGTGGAAGGCAGTAGACGAGGGGAGGTGGTTTTAGGAAATAGGTTAGGGGAAGATGAGGAGAGGGTCCTAGGAGGCCTGTGAAGAGGGAGGCCGGTTTTGTGTTGAAGGGGTATAGTGGTGTGTGGGGTGGGAAGGTTAGAACTAGGGGCAGGAATAGGGGAAGGTAGAACAGAAGGGATAGTGAGAGGGGAGGAAAAGGAAAGATAACGTTCTCCCCTGTCGTAGACTGGGGGAGAGGTAAGGTGGCCCCTGCCATTACGGTGGGATGCGGGGACAATGGGGGGGCGCTTTTTGTGTTTCCCCTTTTGTATTTTCTTCCCCTGAGGCTTAGGGGAATTTGCGTATGGTGGGGAGGTTTGTAAGCGCCCTCGTGTCATTTGGCTGCACTGGGCAGCTTCTAGCTGTTCACGGATGTCGTGGATCGGGCAGCCGTGGTAGCACGAAGAAAATTCCCACGGGTTGACGGTGATGAGGTCAACGGGGAATTGATTTTTTTCGCCGATGTGTTAGGGGTGGCATGGACGGCTAAAAGGCGCCTCATTAAACTGATATCTCTATCCATGTCTCCTGTCGGATCATGGATAGTGAAGTGTTGTCTCACAACACTTGGGAGTACTCTGAGCAGAGTATTAAATGTATGCTGATCCCGGGTTTCATCATCTGCCTCCGGGTAGGCAGCAGTAACCAGGCGTCTTGCCTGTAACAGGGTATTATCTAAATTCCCGTCGAATGAAAAGCTATCCAATTTGGATAGAGCCACTACTTTCCCCAATGATGGGGTGATGGCTTGTACAGTGAACTTTGTAAAGTTCTGCCAGGTAAGTTCTGGGACGATTTTCGGCTCTATGTTCGCCGACTTTTTACCCAACAGTGGTAGTGTGACTGCAATTTTTTGTTGGTCATTTTCAAAGCCAATATCCAGTAAGGGTTTAATTATTGCCAGATATGTGTGTATATCATACTGGTCGGGGTCAAACTTGGGTAACTGAAAGTGCGGTTTAGTTGCCATTTGGCCAAATATTTCCTGACTACCTCTCTCTTACGCCCGGGTCTAGAACCACCGCTGGCCATCAGTGTATATAATGCTAGGTGAAATTAAGCTCGACTTCTCGTTCCTATTTCACCTAACGTGGAGCGGGGTCCTCTTTCGAGACCGGAGCTAGTGCAATAAAGAGAGGCAGGACACAAAAACTCTAGGCAACAACCTTTACACGTATATTACCACAGTCAGACACATGACAAATCAGCAGATATTACAGCACAATATGTAGCAATATAAAACCTTATTAGGATATGTGTATCTCGCAGGATACTTGATTCTATGATACTAATGACAACACAAACAATCCTAGTGTATCAGGAGTGCAGTAAATATAGGCACGCGCGCGGGGGCGCGGGGAAGGGGTTCACACTCACTAGGAGGAGATAGGGGAGGTGCGGGGAGTGACTTGTGACGGCTAGGAGATAGTTATGGTAATACTAGAAGGCGGCAGATATTAGCCGTGACGTTTATATGGTTACCACTAGCCAAATACTTTGATAATTGATTTTATCCTTGACTTACACTTAGTTGAGATATGAGGGTGCGAGCGGGTGGTAACAAGATTTATGGGTAGCGTGGGGGAAGGAGAGAATACTATTAATCCTTCCTTTCACAATATTTCTTCACAGTAATGGAGGTATGTATTTATAGGCACAGGCTTATTAATTGTATAACAGAGATGTCACTCGCACGTATAGTAAATCAGATCTTGTTCCACAGCGTGGGGAAGGAGAGAATACTATTAATACTTCCCTTCACAATATTCCTTCCAGTAATGGGGGTATGTCTTTATAGGCACAGGCTTGTTAATTGTATAACAGAGATGTCACTCACACGTATAATCAATCAGATCTCGTTCCACAGCGTGTGGGAAAGATTGAATACTATTAATACTTCCTTTCACAATATTCCTTCACAGTAATGGGGGTATGTCTTTATAGGCACAGGCATATTAATTATATAACAGAGATGTCACTCACATGTATAGTCAATCAGATCTTGTTCCACATTCTCGTCCTTTAACTTCTCACTGCGATCTGCTTTACCCCGATATTCACTATATGAAATCACTGCACAATCCTTGCATTAGGGGAAAATCACAAACTAAATCACTCATATTACAATATCACACGTATTCATCAGGGGGATAGGCAGGAACATGTCATCGGTGATCCTGCTCGGCTAAGGGCACCGTCAATGCGGGGCGTACCGAGAGGGCACGGGACAGCTCGCCAGGGCGTCCTCTCGTGTCCTGGACTCCCCGTGGCTTCCGGACGTGGCTCCGGCGTGTGGCCCTCGGGACTGGGGCCGAATAGCTCCAAGATCCTCTGAGATAGGTCCCGGCGTCGTGGGGGCGTAGAGAGATCACGCCCGGGTGTCCTGGGGAGGACCGAGAGAGACTGTTGGCTGCAGTCTCCAGCGTCTAGGGGCGCCAACAGGGGAAGGCTGCGGCAGCGACTTCCACTGGGGTCCGTCAGGTGCGTCTGCTCTAGAGCCAGGCGTAGGGAACAGATACCAGGGGAGGCTGGGAGGCCTCTCTGGGTCACTCTGGGACAGGAAGCCTGGGCCTAAGTCTCCTGCTGTGGGGACAACCCTCTATTCTGCACGCCCTTAGAGCGACCGTAGATCGTCTCACGAGGGAGGGAGCGACAATAGGTCGTCTCTACCACGACACTCTCGGAGCGACCATAGATCGTCTCACGAGGACAGGAGCGACCATAGATCGTCTCTACTGGAGCACCTTGGGAGTGACAATAGATTGTCTCTACCGGAACACCTTGGGAGCGACCATAGATCGTCTCTACCGGAGGACCTTTGGAGCGACCATAGATCGTCTCTACCGGAGCACCTTGGGAGCGACCATAGATCGTCTCTACCGGAACACCTTGGGAGCGACCATAGACTGTCTCTACCAGAGCACCTTGGAAGCGACCATAGATCGTCTCTATCGGAACACCTTGGGAGCGACCATAGATCATCTCTCCCTGAACCCCTTGGGAGTGACCATAGATCGTCTCTACTGAAGCACCTTGGGAGCGACCATAGATCGTCTCTACTGAAGCACCTTGGGAGCGACCATAGATCGTAACTACCGGAACACCTTGGGAGCGACCATAGATTGTCTCTACCTGAACTCCTTGGGAGCGACCATTGATCATCTCTACCTGAACCCCTTGGGAGCGACCATAGATTGTCTCTACCAGAGGGGCGCCATCTGGAGTTTATTTTTTAACTCCACCCCTAGCTAGCTCAGCAATTCCACTACGCGAAGGTAGTGTCCTTCTCCTACGGTGGTGGCGGCGTGGTGGCTGCATGTCACAGGAGCGCACGGCCCGGGCTGAGATGTGTCGCTGTTGCCCGTAGTGGTGGTGGATGGTGGCGGCTACCCCGTGGGGTCCGTGTGGGGGTGTCGGCATATCTGTGGGCACACTACACTGTTCTTGGCTTGCCCTGTCATCGAGGATACTATGGTATTCTTCGGGGGCACTGTTTTTCAAGCCACACATTTTACCACTCTCCCCCTGTAAAAAGTCACGTCACCGTGGCTGGAGGTGGAACACTTGTGTGTTGGAGGTGGTATAGACGGGCTGGAGGTGTTGCAGCGTAGTTTGCCAGGCAACAGTGTAGGAGTTCTCTTCTAATGCTGGGTCGTAGGTGAGGAAGAGTGTGGAGGTGGCAGTGGTAGACTGGAGGAGGTTTAGCAGGTGGTGTGGCCCGCGGAGTCGGTGGTTCTTGTCGAGGGTAGGTGCCCATATGGCCCGCTTCACTCTCATCTTGCTTGGTGTGGCCATCGGTGTGGTTGGGGGCTGAATGCTGGATACTGCGGGTAAGGGCCGGGTTTTGTGTTGTGGTAATGCGGCATTGAGTCTCTGGGGAGTACAGGTAGAGGGGATTTGGGCCTGATGTAGCTTGACAGTGTGAAGTCGTGGAGAGGTGCGTGGTGTAGGGGTGTGTGTGTATCGGGTGGGTGGGCATGAGAGTCAGCTGGAGGGGGTGGTGGTAGTGGTTCTGAGGGTGGGTGTGGGTGGGGAAGTAGGCGTGCGGGGTGGGCGGGGTCAGTTAGCACGGGCTGTTGCGCGCGTTGGGGGCGCAGGAGAAGGTGAGATCGTCGGAGTGGGCGTGCGTAGGTGTGGAGGGGAGAGGGCGGTGGTAGTGGGTTGTCCTGCGGGGGTGGCGGTGTGGGCGGGGCACGTGGGCTTGGGTGGAAAGGGTGAGGTGGCGGAGGGAAGGGGTGAGGGTGAGCGAGGCGTGGCGGGTGAGATGTCAGGTGAGGTGCAGGGGGTGGTGGAGGAGGTGGAGGCTGAGGTGGTAGGGGAGCTGGAGGGGGATGGCGAGGAGGAAACACAGCACTCGTATGTGGAAGTGACAGGCGGTTCGGGAGCAGGGGGGTTTGGGGGTGTGAGGTCGGTAGCGGTGGTGAGGTGGCAGAAGAGTTGGCTTGGAGGGTAGGTGGCGAGGAGGGAGTGCGATCTTGTGGTGTCATCCCGGTGTTTGGTGGTGGAGTGGTCTGCTCGGTAGCAGGGCTCTGTGCTAGTGGTGTGGGTTGGGCGGTGGGTACGAAGCTAGGGGATGGTGTTGGTGTGGGGGCGATGGCGGACGGTGTGCGGTGCTGAAACCGTGGTGGCCTGGCAGGGGCTGTGGAATGGGATGTGGCAGGTGGTGTGCCGTCGGAGCCGAGGAATGGTGGGGTGAAGTGTAGGGGGAGAGAGAGCCGGTGGTGAGGGGGGGGATATGTGGCCTCGCAGAGTTGTTTGAATGCTCGGGGATGAGGAGGAGGGTGTGATAGGAAAGGCGGATGAGTTAACCGTGTGGGCGGGGAAAGCGAACGGTGGTGAAGTGATGGTGGTGGGTGGCGCGGGGTGGGAGGTGGAAGGCAGTAGACGAGGGGAGGTGGTTTTAGGAAATAGGTTAGGGGAAGATGAGGAGAGGGTCCTAGGAGGCCTGTGAAGAGGGAGGCCGGTTTTGTGTTGAAGGGGTATAGTGGTGTGTGGGGTGGGAAGGTTAGAACTAGGGGCAGGAATAGGGGAAGGTAGAACAGAAGGGATAGTGAGAGGGGAGGAAAAGGAAAGATAACGTTCTCCCCTGTCGTAGACTGGGGGAGAGGTAAGGTGGCCCCTGCCATTACGGTGGGATGCGGGGACAATGGGGGGGCGCTGCTGTGTTTCCCCTTTTGTATTTTCTTCCCCTGAGGCTTAGGGGAATTTGCGTATGGTGGGGAGGTTTGTAAGCGCCCTCGTGTCATTTGGCTGCACTGGGCAGCTTCTAGCTGTTCACGGATGTCGTGGATCGGGCAGCCGTGGTAGCACGAAGAAAATTCCCACGGGTTGACGGTGATGAGGTCAACGGGGAATTGATTTTTTTCGCCGATGTGTTAGGGGTGGCATGGACGGCTAAAAGGCGCCTCATTAAACTGATATCTCTATCCATGTCTCCTGTCGGATCATGGATAGTGAAGTGTTGTCTCACAACACTTGGGAGTACTCTGAGCAGAGTATTAAATGTATGCTGATCCCGGGTTTCATCATCTGCCTCCGGGTAGGCAGCAGTAACCAGGCGTCTTGCCTGTAACAGGGTATTATCTAAATTCCCGTCGAATGAAAAGCTATCCAATTTGGATAGAGCCACTACTTTCCCCAATGATGGGGTGATGGCTTGTACAGTGAACTTTGTAAAGTTCTGCCAGGTAAGTTCTGGGACGATTTTCGGCTCTATGTTCGCCGACTTTTTACCCAACAGTGGTAGTGTGACTGCAATTTTTGTTGGTCATTTTCAAAGCCAATATCCAGTAAGGGTTTAATTATTGCCAGATATGTGTGTATATCATACTGGTCGGGGTCAAACTTGGGTAACTGAAAGTGCGGTTTAGTTGCCATTTGGCCAAATATTTCCTGACTACCTCTCTCTTACGCCCGGGTCTAGAACCACCGCTGGCCATCAGTGTATATAATGCTAGGTGAAATTAAGCTCGACTTCTCGTTCCTATTTCACCTAACGTGGAGCGGGGTCCTCTTTCGAGACCGGAGCTAGTGCAATAAAGAGAGGCAGGACACAAAAACTCTAGGCAACAACCTTTACACGTATATTACCACAGTCAGACACATGACAAATCAGCAGATATTACAGCACAATATGTAGCAATATAAAACCTTATTAGGATATGTGTATCTCGCAGGATACTTGATTCTATGATACTAATGACAACACAAACAATCCTAGTGTATCAGGAGTGCAGTAAATATAGGCACGCGCGCGGGGGCGCGGGGAAGGGGTTCACACTCACTAGGAGGAGATAGGGGAGGTGCGGGGAGTGACTTGTGACGGCTAGGAGATAGTTATGGTAATACTAGAAGGCGGCAGATATTAGCCGTGACGTTTATATGGTTACCACTAGCCAAATACTTTGATAATTGATTTTATCCTTGACTTACACTTAGTTGAGATATGAGGGTGCGAGCGGGTGGTAACAAGATTTATGGGTAGCGTGGGGGAAGGAGAGAATACTATTAATCCTTCCTTTCACAATATTTCTTCACAGTAATGGAGGTATGTATTTATAGGCACAGGCTTATTAATTGTATAACAGAGATGTCACTCGCACGTATAGTAAATCAGATCTTGTTCCACAGCGTGGGGGAAGGAGAGAATACTATTAATACTTCCCTTCACAATATTCCTTCCAGTAATGGGGGTATGTCTTTATAGGCACAGGCTTGTTAATTGTGTAACAGAGATGTCACTCACACGTATAATCAATCAGATCTCGTTCCACAGCGTGTGGGAAAGATTGAATACTATTAATACTTCCTTTCACAATATTCCTTCACAGTAATGGGGGTATGTCTTTATAGGCACAGGCATATTAATTATATAACAGAGATGTCACTCACATGTATAGTCAATCAGATCTTGTTCCACATTCTCGTCCTTTAACTTCTCACTGCGATCTGCTTTACCCCGATATTCACTATATGAAATCACTGCACAATCCTTGCATTAGGGGAAAATCACAAACTAAATCACTCATATTACAATATCACACGTATTCATCAGGGGGATAGGCAGGAACATGTCATCGGTGATCCTGCTCGGCTAAGGGCACCGTCAATGCGGGGCGTACCGAGAGGGCACGGGACAGCTCGCCAGGACGTCCTCTCGTGTCCTGGACTCCCCGTGGCTTCCGGACGTGGCTCCGGCGTGTGGCCCTCGGGTCTGGGGCCGAATAGCTCCAAGAACCTCTGAGATAGGTCCCGGCGTCGTGGGGGCGTAGAGAGATCACGCCCGGGTGTCCTGGGGAGGACCGAGAGAGACTGTGGGCTGCGGTCTCCAGCGTCTAGGGGCGCCGACAGGGGAGTGCTGCGGCAGCGACTTCCACTGGGGTCCGTCAGGTGCGTCTGCTCTAGAGCCAGGCGTAGGGAACAGAGACCAGGGGAGGCTGGGAGGCCTGTCTGGGTCACTCTGGGACAGGAAGCCTGGGCCTAAGTCTCCTGCTGTGGGGACAACCCTCTATTCTGCACGCCCTTAGAGCGACCGTAGATCGTCTCACGAGGGAGGGAGCGACAATAGGTCGTCTCTACCACGACACTCTCGGAGCGACCATAGATCGTCTCACGAGGACAGGAGCGACCATAGATCGTCTCTACTGGAGCACCTTGGGAGTGACAATAGATTGTCTCTACCGGAACACCTTGGGAGCGACCATAGATCGTCTCTACCGGAGGACCTTTGGAGCGACCATAGATCGTCTCTACCGGAGCACCTTGGGAGCGACCATAGATCGTCTCTACCGGAACACCTTGGGAGCGACCATAGACTGTCTCTACCAGAGCACCTTGGAAGCGACCATAGATCGTCTCTATCGGAACACCTTGGGAGCGACCATAGATCATCTCTCCCTGAACCCCTTGGGAGTGACCATAGATCGTCTCTACTGAAGCACCTTGGGAGCGACCATAGATCGTCTCTACTGAAGCACCTTGGGAGCGACCATAGATCGTCTCTACTGAAGCACCTTGGGAGCGACCATAGATCGTCTCTACCGGAACACCTTGGGAGCGACCATAGATTGTCTCTACCTGAACTCCTTGGGAGCGACCATAGATTGTCTCTAGCAGAGGGGCGCCGTCTGGAGTTTATTTTTAACTCCACCACTAGCTAGATCAGCAATTCCACTACGCAAAGGTAGTGTCCTTCTCCTACGGTGGCGGCGGCGTGGTGGCTGCATGTCACAGGGGCGCATGGCCCAGGCTGAGATGTGTCGCTGTTGCCCGGAGTGGTGGTGGCTGGTGGTGGCTACCGCATGGGGTCCGTGTGGGGGTGTCGGCATGTCTGTGGGCACACTACACTGTTCTTGGCTTCCCCTGTCATCGAGGATACTATGGTATTCTTCGGGGGCACTGTTTTTCAAGCCACGCATTTTACCACTCTCCCCATGTAAAAGAGTCACGTCCCCGTGGCTGGAGGTGGAACGCTTGTGTGTTGGAGGTGGTATAGACGGGCTGGAGGTGTTGCAGCGTAGTTTGCCAGGCAACAGTGTAGGAGTTCTCTTCTAATGCTGGGTCGTAGGTGAGGAAGAGTGTGGAGGTGGCAGTGGTAGACTGGAGGAGGTTTAGCAGGTGGTGTGGCCCGCGGAGTCGGTGGTTCTTGTCGAGGGTAGGTGCCCATATGGCCCGCTTCACTCTCATCTTGCTTGGTGTGGCCATCGGTGTGGTTGGGGGCTGAATGCTGGATACTGCGGGTAAGGGCCGGGTTTTGTGTTGTGGTAATGCGGCATTGAGTCTCTGGGGAGTACAGGTAGAGGGGATTTGGGCCTGATGTAGCTTGACAGTGTGAAGTCGTGGAGAGGTGCGTGGTGTAGGGGTGTGTGTGTATCGGGTGGGTGGGCATGAGAGTCAGCTGGAGGGGGTGGTGGTAGTGGTTCTGAGGGTGGGTGTGGGTGGGGAAGTAGGCGTGCGGGGTGGGCGGGGTCAGTTAGCACGGGCTGTTGCGCGCGTTGGGGGCGCAGGAGAAGGTGAGATCGTCGGAGTGGGCGTGCGTAGGTGTGGAGGGGAGAGGGCGGTGGTAGTGGGTTGTCCTGCGGGGGTGGCGGTGTGGGCGGGGCACGTGGGCTTGGGTGGAAAGGGTGAGGTGGCGGAGGGAAGGGGTGAGGGTGAGCGAGGCGTGGCGGGTGAGATGTCAGGTGAGGTGCAGGGGGTGGTGGAGGAGGTGGAGGCTGAGGTGGTAGGGGGAGCTGGAGGGGGATGGCGAGGAGGAAACACAGCACTCGTATGTGGAAGTGACAGGCGGTTCGGGAGCAGGGGGGTTTGGGGGTGTGAGGTCGGTAGCGGTGGTGAGGTGGCAGAAGAGTTGGCTTGGAGGGTAGGTGGCGAGGAGGGAGTGCGATCTTGTGGTGTCATCCCGGTGTTTGGTGGTGGAGTGGTCTGCTCGGTAGCAGGGCTCTGTGCTAGTGGTGTGGGTTGGGCGGTGGGTACGAAGCTAGGGGATGGTGTTGGTGTGGGGGCGATGGCGGACGGTGTGCGGTGCTGAAACCGTGGTGGCCTGGCAGGGGCTGTGGAATGGGATGTGGCAGGTGGTGTGCCGTCGGAGCCGAGGAATGGTGGGGTGAAGTGTAGGGGGAGAGAGAGCCGGTGGTGAGGGGGGGGATATGTGGCCTCGCAGAGTTGTTTGAATGCTCGGGGATGAGGAGGAGGGTGTGATAGGAAAGGCGGATGAGTTAACCGTGTGGGCGGGGAAAGCGAACGGTGGTGAAGTGATGGTGGTGGGTGGCGCGGGGTGGGAGGTGGAAGGCAGTAGACGAGGGGAGGTGGTTTTAGGAAATAGGTTAGGGGAAGATGAGGAGAGGGTCCTAGGAGGCCTGTGAAGAGGGAGGCCGGTTTTGTGTTGAAGGGGTATAGTGGTGTGTGGGGTGGGAAGGTTAGAACTAGGGGCAGGAATAGGGGAAGGTAGAACAGAAGGGATAGTGAGAGGAGGAAAAGGAAAGATAACGTTCTCCCCTGTCGTAGACTGGGGGAGAGGTAAGGTGGCCCCTGCCATTACGGTGGGATGCGGGGACAATGGGGGGGCGCTTTTTGTGTTTCCCCTTTTGTATTTTCTTCCCCTGAGGCTTAGGGGAATTTGCGTATGGTGGGGAGGTTTGTAAGCGCCCTCGTGTCATTTGGCTGCACTGGGCAGCTTCTAGCTGTTCACGGATGTCGTGGATCGGGCAGCCGTGGTAGCACGAAGAAAATTCCCACGGGTTGACGGTGATGAGGTCAACGGGGAATTGATTTTTTTCGCCGATGTGTTAGGGGTGGCATGGACGGCTAAAAGGCGCCTCATTAAACTGATATCTCTATCCATGTCTCCTGTTGGATCATGGATAGTGAAGTGTTGTCTCACAACACTTGGGAGTACTCTGAGCAGAGTATTAAATGTATGCTGATCCCGGGTTTCATCATCTGCCTCCGGGTAGGCAGCAGTAACCAGGCGTCTTGCCTGTAACAGGGTATTATCTAAATTCCCGTCGAATGAAAAGCTATCCAATTTGGATAGAGCCACTACTTTCCCCAATGATGGGGTGATGGCTTGTACAGTGAACTTTGTAAAGTTCTGCCAGGTAAGTTCTGGGACGATTTTCGGCTCTATGTTCGCCGACTTTTTACCCAACAGTGGTAGTGTGACTGCAATTTTTTGTTGGTCTTTTTCTAAGCCAATATCCAGTAAGGGTTTAATTATTGCCAGATATGTGTGTATATCATACTGGTCGGGGTCAAACTTGGGTAACTGAAAGTGCGGTTTAGTTGCCATTTGGCCAAATATTTCCTGACTACCTCTCTCTTACGCCCGGGTCTAGAACCACCGCTGGCCATCAGTGTATATAATGCTAGGTGAAATTAAGCTCGACTTCTCGTTCCTATTTCACCTAACGTGGAGCGGGGTCCTCTTTCGAGACCGGAGCTAGTGCAATAAAGAGAGGCAGGACACAAAAACTCTAGGCAACAACCTTTACACGTATATTACCACAGTCAGACACATGACAAATCAGCAGATATTACAGCACAATATGTAGCAATATAAAACCTTATTAGGATATGTGTATCTCGCAGGATACTTGATTCTATGATACTAATGACAACACAAACAATCCTAGTGTATCAGGAGTGCAGTAAATATAGGCACGCGCGCGGGGGCGCGGGGAAGGGGTTCACACTCACTAGGAGGAGATAGGGGAGGTGCGGGGAGTGACTTGTGACGGCTAGGAGATAGTTATGGTAATACTAGAAGGCGGCAGATATTAGCCGTGACGTTTATATGGTTACCACTAGCCAAATACTTTGATAATTGATTTTATCCTTGACTTACACTTAGTTGAGATATGAGGGTGCGAGCGGGTGGTAACAAGATTTATGGGTAGCGTGGGGGAAGGAGAGAATACTATTAATCCTTCCTTTCACAATATTTCTTCACAGTAATGGAGGTATGTATTTATAGGCACAGGCTTATTAATTGTATAACAGAGATGTCACTCGCACGTATAGTAAATCAGATCTTGTTCCACAGCGTGGGGGAAGGAGAGAATACTATTAATACTTCCCTTCACAATATTCCTTCCAGTAATGGGGGTATGTCTTTATAGGCACAGGCTTGTTAATTGTATAACAGAGATGTCACTCACACGTATAATCAATCAGATCTCGTTCCACAGCGTGTGGGAAAGATTGAATACTATTAATACTTCCTTTCACAATATTCCTTCACAGTAATGGGGGTATGTCTTTATAGGCACAGGCATATTAATTATATAACAGAGATGTCACTCACATGTATAGTCAATCAGATCTTGTTCCACATTCTCGTCCTTTAACTTCTCACTGCGATCTGCTTTACCCCGATATTCACTATATGAAATCACTGCACAATCCTTGCATTAGGGGAAAATCACAAACTAAATCACTCATATTACAATATCACACGTATTCATCAGGGGGATAGGCAGGAACATGTCATCGGTGATCCTGCTCGGCTAAGGGCACCGTCAATGCGGGGCGTACCGAGAGGGCACGGGACAGCTCGCCAGGACGTCCTCTCGTGTCCTGGACTCCCCGTGGCTTCCGGACGTGGCTCCGGCGTGTGGCCCTCGGGTCTGGAGCCGAATAGCTCCAAGAACCTCTGAGATAGGTCCCGGCGTCGTGGGGGCGTAGAGAGATCACGCCCGGGTGTCCTGGGGAGGACCGAGAGAGACTGTGGGCTGCGGTCTCCAGCGTCTAGGGGCGCCGACAGGGGAGTGCTGCGGCAGCGACTTCCACTGGGGTCCGTCAGGTGCGTCTGCTCTAGAGCCAGGCGTAGGGAACAGAGACCAGGGGAGGCTGGGAGGCCTGTCTGGGTCACTCTGGGACAGGAAGCCTGGGCCTAAGTCTCCTGCTGTGGGGACAACCCTCTATTCTGCACGCCCTTAGAGCGACCGTAGATCGTCTCACGAGGGAGGGAGCGACAATAGGTCGTCTCTACCACGACACTCTCGGAGCGACCATAGATCGTCTCACGAGGACAGGAGCGACCATAGATCGTCTCTACTGGAGCACCTTGGGAGTGACAATAGATTGTCTCTACCGGAACACCTTGGGAGCGACCATAGATCGTCTCTACCGGAGGACCTTGGGAGCGACCATAGATCGTCTCTACCGGAGCACCTTGGGAGCGACCATAGATCGTCTCTACCGGAACACCTTGGGAGCGACCATAGACTGTCTCTACCAGAGCACCTTGGAAGCGACCATAGATCGTCTCTATCGGAACACCTTGGGAGCGACCATAGATCATCTCTCCCTGAACCCCTTGGGAGTGACCATAGATCGTCTCTACTGAAGCACCTTGGGAGCGACCATAGATCGTCTCTACTGAAGCACCTTGGGAGCGACCATAGATCGTAACTACCGGAACACCTTGGGAGCGACCATAGATTGTCTCTACCTGAACTCCTTGGGAGCGACCATTGATCATCTCTACCTGAACCCCTTGGGAGCGACCATAGATTGTCTCTACCAGAGGGGCGCCATCTGGAGTTTATTTTTTAACTCCACCCCTAGCTAGCTCAGCAATTCCACTACGCGAAGGTAGTGTCCTTCTCCTACGGTGGTGGCGGCGTGGTGGCTGCATGTCACAGGAGCGCACGGCCCGGGCTGAGATGTGTCGCTGTTGCCCGTAGTGGTGGTGGATGGTGGCGGCTACCCCGTGGGGTCCGTGTGGGGGTGTCGGCATATCTGTGGGCACACTACACTGTTCTTGGCTTGCCCTGTCATCGAGGATACTATGGTATTCTTCGGGGGCGCTGTTTTTCAAGCCACACATTTTACCACTCTCCCCCTGTAAAAAGTCACGTCACCGTGGCTGGAGGTGGAACACTTGTGTGTTGGAGGTGGTATAGACGGGCTGGAGGTGTTGCAGCGTAGTTTGCCAGGCAACAGTGTAGGAGTTCTCTTCTAATGCTGGGTCGTAGGTGAGGAAGAGTGTGCAGGTGGCAGTGGTAGACTGGAGGAGGTTTAGCAGGTGGTGTGGCCCGCGGAGTCGGTGGTTCTTGTCGAGGGTAGGTGCCCATATGGCCCGCTTCACTCTCATCTTGCTTGGTGTGGCCATCGGTGTGGTTGGGGGCTGAATGCTGGATACTGCGGGTAAGGGCCGGGTTTTGTGTTGTGGTAATGCGGCATTGAGTCTCTGGGGAGTACAGGTAGAGGGGATTTGGGCCTGATGTAGCTTGACAGTGTGAAGTCGTGGAGAGGTGCGTGGTGTAGGGGTGTGTGTGTATCGGGTGGGTGGGCATGAGAGTCAGCTGGAGGGGGTGGTGGTAGTGGTTCTGAGGGTGGGTGTGGGTGGGGAAGTAGGCGTGCGGGGTGGGCGGGGTCAGTTAGCACGGGCTGTTGCGCGCGTTGGGGGCGCAGGAGAAGGTGAGATCGTCGGAGTGGGCGTGCGTAGGTGTGGAGGGGAGAGGGCGGTGGTAGTGGGTTGTCCTGCGGGGGTGGCGGTGTGGGCGGGGCACGTGGGCTTGGGTGGAAAGGGTGAGGTGGCGGAGGGAAGGGGTGAGGGTGAGCGAGGCGTGGCGGGTGAGATGTCAGGTGAGGTGCAGGGGGTGGTGGAGGAGGTGGAGGCTGAGGTGGTAGGGGAGCTGGAGGGGGATGGCGAGGAGGAAACATAGCACTCGTATGTGGAAGTGACAGGCGGTGCGGGAGCAGGGGGGGGGGTTGAGGGTGTGAGGTCGGTAGTGGTGGTGAGGTGGCAGGAGAGTTGGCTTGGAGGGTAGGTGGCGAGGAGGGAGTGCGATCTTGTGGTGCCATCCCGGTGTTTGGTGGTGGAATGGTCTGATCTGTAGCAGGGCTCTGTGCTAGTGGTGTGGGGTGGGCGGTGGGTACGAAGCTAGGGGATGGTGTGGGTGTGGGGGCGATGACGGACGGTGTGCGGTGCTGAAACCGTGGTGGCCTGGCAGGGGCTGTGGAGTGGGATTTGGCAGGTGGTGTGTGCCGTCGGAGCCGAGGAATGGTGGGGTGAAGTGTAGGGGGAGAGAGAGCTGGTGGTGGTGGGGAGATGTGGCCTCGCGGGGTTGTTTGAATGCTCGGGGATGAGGAGGAGGGTGTGATAGGGAAGCATTTTAGGGATATTCACACACACTATAATTACACTTTACAATGGGTTAAGGTTCTATAAGTGAATGTGACTGTCTTTCATTAAAATCCAAAAGTCTTAGTGCACTGGTACAATAGGGATGTATAGGCTTAATGGGCCAGGGGAGGAATATTACTATAAAAGAACAGGGGGAGCAGATCACTATAATTTACTGGCTGGGCTTGGCGAGGCGACTCTCGCCCGCGCGTGCACTGGCAAGGGGGAACTCCTCTATTCTGGGCTGGAGGAACAACACTAGATTCACGGGCCCAGAATTTATAGTCTTTAATCAAGGGAAAGTAATCACAGACACATATAGATGGGATCTCTCTTATTCACTCTGTCACTCTATGACTGTCCCTGTCTCACTGTAGGAGGGAATGTCACTAATCTTGCCCGATTTTCTGGGGCGATATCACTCTGTCACTTTAAGGGGACCTCCGGGGGCTCTACCTGTGGCGGGAATCACCGTACCCGCTGGGGGGAGACTCGACCCGGGTCCGATCCACTGAGGCGTTGCAGGGAGACCCTCTTGCCTGGGGTCTCGACCTGTTGTAGACCCTCCTCTCTGGTCCCGTCGTCACGGTGCAGGGAGACCCTCTTGCCTGGGGTCTTGACCTGTTGTAGACCCTCTTCTCAGGGTCCCGTCGTAGTGGTGCAGGGAGGCCCGTCTATGTGGGGCCTCGACCTGTTGTTGTGGCCCTCAGGACTGGAGCCAAACAGGTGGAGCAGTCGTGTCTGGCGTCGGAGGGTCTGCGGCAGGAGGAGGACAGCATTGGTAGGCTGCTGGGGTCGCCTGGGGGTCTGGGGACTGTGGAGGTCTGTCAGGGGACGCGCCGTCAGGTGTGGGCTGCGGCCTCGTCTCCTGTGGGTGCCTGGGGAAGACAAGAATCTCCCTGGAGTGGGAGGTAGGTCCCGACTGGGACTGGGTCTTTGCTTGGGGGACACCTTCGGGGCAACTCTCCCAGGTGGTGTCCAGCTACTCCTTCAGGAGTTGGCTGAATATAGAGGACACACGGAGGCCGTGTTCTCTCTCTTACACAGGGAGGGTAGCACAGAGGTGACTCTCTCTCTTGTCTCCGACACAGCCGTGGCGCCAGGTCAATTGGCCCTGGGACCCACTTTTGGCTTTATACAAGGGGCTCTTACCCTTGGGGTGGCTAGGGGTGTTGGCCCCATATAGTCCACTATTGGGCCTCCTGCCCTGTTTGTGATAGAGGGTATTTCTCCCTCGTGTTCATCAAAGGACCTCCTGTCCTGGTAGTGGCAAAGGGTATTTCTCCCTCGTGGCTCACTGTGGCAGAGGGTACTGGACCCTCGTGGCTCACCAGAATAGTGGCAGAGGGTGGTGTTCCCTCGTGGCTCACTGTGGCAGCAGGTGAGAACACCTCGTGGCTAACCAAGGGACCTCCTGCCCTTCTGGGCTGAAGCTGTGGTCGTCACCACAAAATTACTAGGGACTGATGTTAGATCAGTCCCACCCCACTGCTGTCGATAGTCAACCGCCGTGTAAGTTGTTGCGGATCTAGGCTCACCTGGCGTTGGGGCAGTTGTGGGAAGAAGGGCCACAGGTCAGTGGTGGTTGGATGACCTTCTTGTCCTGGGTCATTAACCTGTCCGTTATCTCCTCCTCGGGTGGTGGGGTGGTGGTGGCCCGGTGGTGGTGTGGAGGGTGGCGGGGCGGAAGGTCCGGCCGTGGGCATTTTACCACCGTCGCTCGTGAAAAAGTTGCGACTCCGTGACTGCAGGTGGTAGGTGATGGTGGTGAATGTCTTGTTGACTGGGGTGAGGTGCTGAAGGAGGTTGATCCAGTGGTTGGTCATCGTGGTCGGTTCCTGAGCTGGGTTGAAGAAGAGTCGGATGGAGGATGGGCGGTTTGTGCGGCGTAGGCGGCGAAGAAGCTGGGGCATCTGTCGGATTCTGATGGGCGGCTGGCCGTAAGGTAGCCACTGGACACGGGTGATTCTCATGCTGGTGGTTGGTGCTTGGTGAGGCGGCTGTAGCTGAATGCTGGCGAGGGTTGGCGGGTCGGTGCTTTTATGGGGGATGGGTCTGTGGGTAGGGGATTTGACTTTGGGGAATTGGGACTTGGGATTTTTCCATCATGCTTGGTGGAGAAGGAGAGTGATGGGGGAGGTGTTTGGGGTAGGGGGGTTTTGTGGTTGTGTGTGGTGGGCTGGTTGGTTACTAAGGGTGGTGCTGGTGTGTATCTGGGTTGTGGGCGTCAAAGGCGGCCTGATCTGGTAGTGATGGTGGTGAGTGTGAGTGTGGGTGGTGAGGGTGGTTGAGCACGTGGTGGTGGTGAGGGTGTGCGGGTGTTGGGGGGTGAGGTGGGTGGCAGGGCGGTGTGGCGGGTATAGTGAGCATGGTGAACTTTGTAAAGTTCTGCCAGGGAAGTTCTGGGACGATTTTCGTGCTATGTTCGCCGTCATTTTACCCAACAGTGGTAGTGTGACTGCAATTTTTGTTGGTCATTTTCAAAGCCAATATCCAGTAAGAGTTTAATTATTGCCAGATATGTGTGTATATCATACTGGTCGGGGTCAAACTTGGGTAACTTAACGTGCGGTTTAGTTGCCATTTTGCCAAATATTTCCTGATTACCTTTCTCTTATGCCCGGGTCTAGAACCACCGCTGGCCTCCAGTGTAATGCTAGGTGAAATTAGGCTCGACTTCTCTTTCCTATTTCACCTAACGTGGAGCGGGGTCCTCTTTCGAGACCGGAGCTAGTGCAATAAAGAGAGGCAGGACAGAAAAACCCTAGGCAACAACCTTTACACGTATATTACCACAGTCAGACACAGGAAAAATCAGCAGATTTTACAGCACAATATGTAGCAATATAAAACCTTATCTAGGATATGTTTATCTCGCAGGATACTTGCTTCTCTGATACTAATGACAACACAAACAATCCTAGTGTATCAGGAGTGCAGTAAATATAGGCGCGCGCGCGGGGGCGCAGGGAAGGGGTTGAGACTCACTAGGAAATGATAGGGGAGGTGCGGGGAGTGACTTGTGACGGCTAGGAGATAGTTATGGTAATACTAGAAGGCGGCAGATATTAGCCGTGACGTTTATATGGTTTCCACTAGCCAAAATACTTTGCTAAATGATTTTATCCTTGATTTACACTTACTTGAGATATGAGAGTGCGAGCGGGTGGTAACAAGATTTATGGGTAGCGTCGGAGAAGGAAAGAATACTATTAATACTTCCTTTCACAATATTTCTTCGTAGTAATGGGGGTATGTCTTTATAGGCACAGGCTTATTAATTGTATAACAGAGATGTCACTCGCACGTATAGTAAATTAGATCTTGTTCCACAGTGTGGGGGAAGGAGAGAATACCATTAATACTTCCCTTCACAATATTCCTTCCAGTAATGGGGGTATGTCTTTATAGGCACAGGCTTATTAACTGTATAATAGAGATGTCACTCACACCTATAGTCAATCAGATCTCGTTCCACAGCGTGGGGGAAAGATAGAATACTATTAATACTTCCTTTCACAATATTCCTTCACAGTAATGGGGGTATGTCTTTATAGGCACAGGTTTATTAATTATATAACAGAGATGTCACTCACACGTATAGTCAATCAGATCTTGTTCCACATTCTCGTCCTTTAACGTCTCACTGTGATCTGATTTACCCCGATATTCAGTATATGAAATCACTGCACAATCCTTACATTAGAGGAAAATCACACTTAACCTAAATCACTCATATTACAATATCACACGTATTCATCAGGGGGATAGGCAGGAACATGTCATCGGTGATCTCGCTGGGCTAGGGGCACCGTCAATGTGGGGCGTACCGAGAGGGCATGGGACAGCTCGCCAGGGCGTCCTCTCGTGTCCTGGACTCCCCGTGGCTTCCGGACGTGGCTCCGGCGTGTGGCCCTCGGGACTGGGGCCGAATAGGTCCAAGAACCTCTGAGATAGGTCCCGGCGTTGTGGGGGCGTAGAGAGATCACGCCCGGGTGTCCTGGGGAGGACCGAGAGAGACTGTGGGCTGCGGTCTCCAGCGTCTAGGGGCGCCGACAGGGGAGGGCTGCGGCAGCGACTTCCACTAGGGTCCGTCAGGTGCGTCTGCTCTAGAGCCAGGCGTATGGAACAGAGACCAAGGGAGGCTGGGAGGCCTGTCTGGGTCACTCTGGGACAGGAAGCCTGGGCCTCAGTCTCCTGCCGTGGGGACGTCTCTCTATTCTGCACGCCCTCGGAGTGATCGTAGATTGTCTGACGAGGGAGGGAGCGACAATAGGTCGTCTCTACCACGACACTCTCGGAGCGACCATAGATCGTCTCACGAGGACGGGAGCGACCATAGATCGTCTCTACCGGAGCACCTTGGGAGTGACCTTAGATCGTCTTCACCGGAGCACCTTGGGAGCGACCACAGATCGTCTCTACCGGAGCACCTTGGGAGCGACCATAGATCGTCTCTACCGGAGCACCTTGGGAGCGACCATAGATCGTCTCTACCAGAGCTCCTTGGGAGCGACCATAGATCATCTCTACCGGAACACCTTGGGAGCGACCATAGATCATCTCTACCGGAACACCTTGGGAGCGACCATAGATCGTCTCTACCGGAGCACCTTTGGAGCGACCATAGATCGTCTCTACCAGAGCACCTTGGGAGCGACCATAGATCGTCTCTACCGGAACACCTTGGGAGCGACCATAGATCATCTCTACCTGAACACTTTGGGAGCGACCATTGATCATCTCTACCTGAACACCTTGGGAACAACCATTGATCGTCTCTACCTGGACACCTTGGGAGCGACCATAGATCGTCTCTACCGAAACACTTTGGGAGTGACCATAGATCGTCTCTACCAGAGGGGCGCCGTCTGGAGTTTATTTTCTAACTCCACCCCTAGCTAGCTCAGCAATTCCACTACGCGAAGGTAGTGTCCTTCTCCTACGGTGGCGGCGGCGTGGTGGCTGCATGTCACAAGGGCACACGGCCCGGGCTGAGATGTGTCGCTGTTGCCCGGAGCGGTGGTGGCTGGTGGCGGCTACCCCGTGGGGTCCGTGTGGGGGTGTCGGCATATCTGTGGGCACACTACACTGTTCTTGGCTTGCCCTGTCGTCGGGGATACTTTGGTATTCTTCGGGGGCACTGTTTTTCAAGCCACGCATTTTACCACTCTCCCCCTGTAAAAAGTCACGTCCCCGTGGCTGGAGGTGGAACGCTTGTGTGTTGGAGGTGGTATAGATGGGCTGGAGGTGTTGCAGCGTAGTTTGCCAGGCGACAGTGTAGGAGTTCTCTTCTTGTGCTGGGTCGTAGGTGAGGAAGAGTGTGGAGGTGGCGGTGGTAGACTGGAGGAGGTTTAGCAGGTGGTGTGGCCCACGGAGTTGGTGGTTCTTGCCGAGGGTAGGTGCCCATATGGCCCTCTTCACTCTCATCTTGCTTGGTGTGGCTGTCGGTGTGGTTGGGGGCTGAATGCTGGATACTGCGGGGAAGGGCCGGGTTTTGTGTTGTGGTAATGCGGCATTGAGTCTCTGGGGAGTACAGGTAGAGGGGATTTGGGCCTGATGTAGCTTGCTGGTGTGAAGTCGTGGAGAGGTGCATGGTGTAGGGGTGTGTGTGTATCGGGTGGGTGGGCATGAGAGTCGGCCGGAGGGGGTGGTGGTGGTGGTTCTGAGGGTGGGTGTGGGTGAGGAAGTAGGCGTGCGGGGTGGGCGGGGTCGGTTAGCACGGGCTGTCGCATGCATTGGGGGCGCGGGAGAAGGTTAGATCGTCGGAGTGGGCGTGCATAGGTGTGGAGGGGAGAGGGCGGTGGTAGTGGGCTGTCCTGCGGGGTTGGGCGGGGCACGTGGGCTTGGGTGGAAAGGGTGAGGTGGCGGAGGGAAGGGGTGAGGGTGAGCGAGGCGTGGCGGGTGAGATGTCAGGTGAGGTGCAGGGGGTGGTGGAGGCGGTGGAGGCTGAGGTGGTAGGGGAGCTGGAGGGGGATGGCGAGGAGGAAACATAGCACTCGTATGTGGAAGTGACAGGCGGTGCGGGAGCAGGGGAGGATTGAGGGTGTGAGGTCGGTAGCGGTGGTGAGGTGGCAGGAGAGTTGGCTTGGAGGGTAGGTGGCGAGGAGGGAGTGCGATCTTGTGGTGCCATCCTGGTGTTTGGTGGTGGAGTGGTCTGGGCTGTAGCAGGGCTCTGTGCTAGTGGTGTGGGGTGGGCGGTGGGTACGAAGCTAGGGGATGGTGCGGGTGTGGGGGCGATGGCGGACGGTGTGCGGTGCTGAAACCGTGGTGGCCTGGCAGGGGCTGTGGAGTGGGATGTGGCAGGTGGTGTGTGCTGTCGGAGCCGAGGAATGGTGGGGTGAAGTGTAGGGGGAGAGAGAGTCGGTGGTGGTGGGGAGATGCGGCCTTGCGGGGTTGTTTGAATGCTCGAGGATGAGGAGGAGGGTGTGATAGGGAAGTTTTTTTTTTTTTTTTTTTTTTTTTTATGTGTCCGACTCTGGGCATAGGCTTCACAGCCTGCTATCAAGGCCCAGCAGTCCTCCTACATACCATACACCTCTACATGTCACCACTTCGGCGCTAACACCCACCGTCCATATTGAATACATGCTAGGGCTGTCTCATACAGGACTGGTGTGTTGGTATTAGCGGGGGTATTTTTACGACATGTCGGCGGGTCTTCTGGTAGATCAGTAAAGCCTGATTTAAAGAAATTCAAATCCTTAAACTGTTCCCTGCCCCAGCCGGGATTCGAACCTGGGTCCGGTGGGACTGCAGGCCACCTCTCTACCGATTGAGCCACCGCCTCCCCCGAATGAGTTGAATGAGTTAACCATGTGGGCGGGGAAAGCGAACGGTGGTGAAGTGATGGTGGTGGGTGGCGCGGGGTGGGAGGTGGAAGGCAGTAGACGGGGGGAGGTGGTTTTAGGAAGTAGGTTAGGGGAAGATGAGGAGAGGGTCCTAGGAGGCCTGTGAAGAGGGAGGCCGGTTTTGTGTTGAGGAGTGTAATGCTGAGTTGAATTAGGCTCAACTTCTCGTACCAATTCAACTCAACGCGGAACGGGGTCCTCTTTCGAGATCTGAGCTAGTGTAATAAAGAGAGGTAGGACATAAAAACCTTCGGCAACACCATACACGTATATTACTTCAGTCAGACACAGGACACTTCAGTAGACATTACATCACAATATAGAGCAATACAAAAACCTTATCTAAAATATTGTGTAGATACTAATGACAATACAACAAATCTTAGTACTAGGAGTGCAGTAAATACCCGTGCGCGCGGAGCGCGTGAGGGGAGGGGGGGGGTTGGTGATCCACCAGGAGGAGGTAGGGGAGACACGGAGAGTGACTTAAAACGGCGAGGAGAAAGTTATGGTAATATTTAGAGATGCCCGATATTAGCAAGGGAGTTTAGGTGTTTTCTGTTGGCGAAGATTCTTTGACAATTAACTCTGATTCTTATTTTGACTTTAAGGGTGGGAGCGAGGAATGGAGAGAGATTTTTTAGGAATAGTGTGCGGAGCAGGGGAATATCGTTATTACTCGCCGTCCTTGTTGTTTTGGTGGCAATAGGTTTCTGTCGGCACAACTTATTCATTACACATCTCCCCGATATGTTATGTAGACTCTCGCTTCACAACGCGTAACAAAGTCGGAACACTCGTAAATCTATTCCACCATATTACTCAGAGCTTAGCCAATAACACTCCAATAATATTTTAGTCTTTCTTCGGGCTCTAGAGATATGTCCTTAGAAAGCTTCGGGATGACACTCGCACGTATTCACTTGAGGTCTCAACCCACATTCTCGTCCTTCAACTGGGTATTATGTCCTGGTTGGCCCCAATGGAGATTACATAAAATTACTGCACCATACTTATTCTAAGAGAAAAGGAGTCACACTTAACCTACTTCACGATTGTTATAGGGTCACTCGTATTTCCTCATGAAGAGAAACACGGACACATCGTCGGTGATCCGGTCGGACTGAGGGCGTCGTCAGGGTGGGGCGAGCCAAGAGGGCATGGGGCGACTCGCGAGGGCGTCCTCTCACGTCCGGGGGTTTCTGGACTGGGCTCCGGTGTAAGGACCTTAGGACTGGGGCCGAAGAGGTCTGGGAACCTCTGGGTCAGGTCCCGGCGTCGCGGGGGCGTGGTGAGGTCTCGCCCGGGTGTCCTAGGGCGGGCCGGAAGAGGCGACGGACTGCGGTCTCCCACGAGCAGGGGCGCCGTCAGGGGAGGACTGCGGCAGTGGCTGTCACGGGGGCCCGACAGGTGGGTCTTCTCAAAGGCCACGTGTAGGGAACAGAGGCCCGGGGAAACAGGGAGGTCTCTCCGAGAATTTCCGGAGTGAGACCCCTGGAGTTCAACCTCCGGCTGTGGAGACGTCTTTCTCCTCACTATACCCTGGGAGCGACCATCGATCGTCTCTACCAGAGTGCTGAGGGAGCGACCGTTGATCGTCTCTACCTGAGCTTTAGGGGAGCGACATTGATCGTCTCTACCTGATTAATAGGGGAGCGACCATAGATCGTCTCTACCTGGTTTTTAGGGCAGCGACCATTGATCATCTCTACCGGAGTGCTGAGGGAGCGACCGTTGATCATCTCTACCTGAGCTTTAAGGGAGCGACCATTGATCGTCTCTATCTGATCTTTAGGGGAGCGACCATAGATCGTCTCTACCTGGTTTTTAGGGGAGCGACCATCGATCGTCTCTACCGGAGTGCTGAGGGAGCGACCGTTGATCGTCTCTATCTGAGCTTTAGGGGAGCGACCATTGGTCGTCTCTACCTGATTTTTAGGGGAGCGACCATAGATCGTCTCTACCCGGTTTTTAGGGGAGCGACCATTGATCATCTCTACCAGAGTGCTGAGGGAGCGACCGTTGATCGTCTCTACCTGAGCTTTAAGGGAGCGACCATTGATCGTCTCTACCTGGTTTTTATGGGAGCGACCATAGATCGTCTCTACCGGAGTGCTGAGGGAGCGACCGTTGATCGTCTCTACCTGAGCTTTAGGGGAGCGACCATAGATCGTCTCTACCTGAGTTTTATGGGAGCGACCATAGATCGTCTCTACCGGGGGGCCACGGGATCGACCATTGATCGTCTCTACCGGGGTTTTATGGGAGCGACCATAGATCGTCTCTACCGGGTTTTTATGGGAGCGACCATAGATCGTCTCTACCTTTGCACTCTCAGAGCGACCATAGATCATCTCTACCTGAGGGGCGCTGCCTGGAGTATAGTTTCTGACTCCACCCGTAGCTAACTCGGTGATTCCGCCACACGAAGGTAGTGTCTTTCGCCTACGGTGGCGGCGGCGTGGTGGTTGAGTGTCACAAGGGCGCACGGCCCGGGCTGACATATGCCGTTGTTGCCCAGAGTGGTGGTGGCTGGCGGCGGCTACCCCGTGGGGTCCGAGTGGGGGTGTCGGCATTCTTGAGGGCGAACTGCACTGCTCCTGGTCCGCCTTGATGTCGGGGATACTACGGTATTCTCCGGAATCTTCCGGAGTATCGTATGTGTATCTGTCAAAGCCACGCATTTCACCACTGTGTTCTTGAAAAAAGTCACGTCCCTGTGGCTGGAGGTGGAACGCTAGAGTGTTGGAGGTGGTGTAGACGGGCTGGAGGTGTCGGAGTGTGTGCTGCCAGGCGGCAGTGTAAGAATTTTCCTCTTGTGCTTGGTCATAGGTGAGGAAGAGGGCGGAGGGGGTGGTGGTGTGCTTGAGGATATTTAGCAGGTGGTGGGGCCCGCGGAGCAGGTGGTTCTTGGCAAAGGAAGGGGCCCATACAGCTCACTTAATCCTCATGTTGCTTGGTGTGGTTGTTGGTGTGGTTGGAAGTGGAATGCCGGACGGAGTGGGCGAAGGCCGGGTTTTGTGCGGTAGTAATGCGGCGTTGAGTCTCTGGGGAGTACAGGTAGGAGAAATTTGGGCCCGAGGTAGCTGGACAGTGTGAAGTCGCGGGGAGGTGGGTGGTGTAGGGGTGTGGGAATATCGGACGGGTGGGCGTGAGAGGCGGCCTGAGCGGGTGGTGGTGGTGGTGAGGGTAGGGGTGGGGGGGGAGAGGGGCGTTGGGTGTGGGCGTGTTGTCTTTCGCGCCGCGGGCGTGGTAGACGTGGTATTGGTGGAGTCAGCGTATGGGTGGTGGACAGGGGAAGGGGGGGAGAAGGGGGTGGTGGTGGTGCGGGTAGGGGTGGGGGGGAGGGGGGCGTTAGGTGTGGGCGTGTTGTCTTTCGTGCCGTGGGCGTGGTAGGACGTGGTATTGGTGGAATGGGCGTCCTGGTGGTGGGCAGGGGAAGGGGGGTGGAAGAGGGTTGTGGCGAAGGGGTGGTGGTGTGGGCGGAAGGGGTGGTGATGGGCGGGGGGGAGGGGGCAGCGGCAGGGGCCGGAGATGGGGGAGTGAAGACTGAGGGGCAAGCCACGGATGGGTGGGGCGAGGGGGAGGGGGGGGTGGCGGGGGAGACGTCAGGTGAGGTGCCTGGGGCAGGAGAGGCGGAGGTGGTAGGGGGGGGAGAGGGGGAAGGGGAGGAGGAGATGTAGCACTCATATGTGGTTGTAGAGGGTGGAGTGGGAGCCGTGGGGGGTTGGGGGGGTGGGGTCGGGGCGGGGGGAATGGGCGTGCGGAAGGGGCGCACGTGTCGGTTTCAGAGGGTACGGGGAGTGCCGTGGTAGTCCACGACCACCTGGTAAGGGTTGGGGATCTTGGTGATGGTGTGGGGGCCCGTGAAACGGGGGGCAAGTTTATGGGGAGTGGGGAGTTGGCCGATGACTACGGTGTCACCCTGCTTGTAGGGGTTGGCGGCTGTGTCGGGTCCAAGATCTAAGTTCTGCTGTAGGTGGTATACCCGCCTTTTTAGCAAGTGTAGCGGGTCCGTTGCAGGGGCGGGGGTGGGCGGCTGCAGGTGGTGGCGTAAAGGTAGTAGGAGGGGGGTTTCGCCAAAGATCCTTTCGTGGGGGGAAACCCCGTCCTCTAGGGGGCACGAATTCATGCCCCACTGGACGATTTTGACGTGTGCTGGCCAATCGTTGTCTTTCGTAGCCTCGATTCTGGTCCGTAGCTGATTTGCCAAGGTACGATGGCTGCGTTCACACACCACGTTCCCTTGAGGCCAATATGGTGAGGAGTGGGAGATTTCGTATCCAAAAATCCTGGCCAGCTCTTCCCAGACTTTCCCGGAGAATTCGGGGGCATTGTCGGAATGGATGGCCTGGGGAATGCCAAAGTAGGGGAAAACGTGTCGGAGTAAAGCATTGGCGACAGCGACGGCGTGATGTTCTTTAGCGGGGCAGGCTATTACGAACTTGGAGTATGTGTCGACAAAAGTGATCACGTACTTATATCCCGATTTAGGAGGGAGAGGTCCTACCACGTCGACTGCTAGGAGCTGCCAGGGTTTGTGGGCGGTGATATGGCCAGAAGGCCCGGCGGTCCGGGTAATGTCTTTCCCGAGCGCGCAGGCGCGGCAAGCTTGAATAATTTCCTTGGCAAGGGTGGAGGGGTTCGGGGCCCAGTAGACGTCATTAAACACCTGTAGCAACTTTTTTGTGCCCAAATGGATGCCGTTGTGGGCGTGTAACTGGCGCAGGGTGTCACGTGCCGCATCAGGGGCCAAGAGGATGTGTCCAGACGGGGTTAAAAGGTGGTCGCCCTGTCGGCACAATTTGGGAAACAGGTAGGCTGGAATCCAGGGGGGGCGTTCCTTGTGGTGCCAGAGTTCTAGCAGGTCCTGGTCTGGTTGGATCGCGCGGATGGAAAGGCGGGAGAGGGCATCTGCGTTGGTGTGGAGCTTCCCGGGTCTGTACGAGATCTCGTATTGGAATTCCTCTAGGGTGTCACGCCATCGGACGGTTTGAGCGTTCTGGGAGTCCGATTGTCGCAGCCACTGGAGTGATTGGTGGTCGGTTATTATAGTGACTTGGGTCCCGGAAAGGTAAGCTCCAAAATATTGGAGGGACCAGATTATGCCGAGGCATTTTCGCTTGGTGGCGGCATAATTTTTCTCGGCCGGGTTCAGTGTGCGGCTGGCACAAGCAATAATGTGTTCCCGACCGGCCTGTACCTGGGCTAGAACAGCGCCAATGGCGTCAAGGGAGACGTCCGTGTAGAGGCGAAAAGGGAGGGCATAGTCGGGGAAGGCCACGATGGGGGCCGAGATAAGCTTGTCTTTCAGCTGCTGGGAAGCGGTTCGTCGGTCCTCTGTCCAGAGGAAAGGTTCCCCTTTCCTCGTCAGATCGTGAAGAGGTTTAGCAATCTGTGCAAACCCCTTCACGAAGCGGCGGTAGTAGGATGCGAGCCCCAAAAAGGCACGGATGCCGTGGACATCCTGCGGAGGTGGTATGTCCGCTATGGCACGCAGCTTGTCAGGGTCTGGGGAAATTCCTGCTTGGGAAATGGTATGGCCTAGAAACGCGACGGTTTTTGCGGCCAGGACACATTTGGCTGGATGTAACTTGAGGCCGGCCTGGCGAATTCGGGTGAAAACTCGGCGGAGGCGCTTCATGTGATCGGCCCAGGTTTGGCTAAAAACAATGACATCATCAAGGTAGGCCAAACATATCTCCCAAGTGAGGCCGCTTAAAACAGATTCCATCAGCCTGGAAAACGTGGCAGGGGCATTGCAGAGGCCGAATGGCAGGACATTAAACTCATAATGTCGGCCATTACTGGTAGAGAAGGCCGTCTTGCCTCGATGATCCGGGTGGACTGGGACCTGCCAATATCCAGACTGGAGGTCAAGGGTAGAAAACCAAGACGCCCCGTATAGGGAGTCTAGGGAATCGTCGATGCGGGGAAGGGGAGTAGCATCCTTAATCGTGACGTCGTTCACGCGGCGGTAATCGATGCAAAACCGCATCGTGCCGTCTTTTTTTTTCACTAGAACGACGGGGGAGGACCACGGGCTGGTGGAGGGGGAAATAACACCCGCCTCTTCCATTTCGCGCACTTGGCGGTCCTCCTCTTCTCTCTGTCGGGGGTTCTTACGTCGGGAAGGCTGTCGTATCGGAGGGCCTGTCGTATGGATCTCGTGAGACAGGTACGTAGTGTGTCCTATATCTGCGGGCCCTGCCGCAAACAAATCCTGGAACTCCAGGAGGAGGCGGCGTAAGGCGTCTGACTGTTGGTCGGAGAGATGGTCAGGGATGGGGGGAAGGGGGGCGGGGCGTTGGTGGGGGGACGGGACGCAGGGCTCGGCTTCTTCCATCTCTCCGACGATAAGCCCTTTGGGAAGGGTGAGAGGGGATGGTGCGAGATTGGCGATGCGAATGGCAGCGCGGTGGGGGGGTAGAAAGGTAGGGGAAACGAGGCAGGCAGAAAGGGGTCCGGCAGGGAGGAGGGAGGAGAACAAAATGGATGGGCCCGAGGGCCTGTTCAGGGGCACCCATGCCTCGTGGTGTGAGGGGATGGTAATGGCGGCGGAAATGGTGGCAGGGAAGGAGGGGGCAAGAGTGGGGTGGGGTGGCGCGGGGGAAGGGGGAGGCGAAGAAGGGGAAAAGAAAGAGTGCGGGGGGGGGGTTTGTGTGGGTCCTCTGGCCGGGGCTGCGGTGTGCAGGTACAAACGGCTGGAGCTGAGCGGGGTGGAGGGTGGAACTGGAGTTGTCGGTTGCGACAGTCGATAGTGGATCCGAGTTTTTGAAGTAGGTCCAGCCCTAAATATCCGTCATAGCTCCGGCAGGAGGAATAAAAAATGATGAAGGGGTGCTGGGCAGATACTGGCTGGTGGGTGTCGACCCGTAGGGCCCGAGTCTCCCCACGGATGGGCAGGGGGCCATCCCCCGCATCTATAAGGTGGGTGGTAGTGGGGCGGAGCGGGCCAAACCGTGATTTGTAGCGGGAGAAATAATGGCTGTAAAGACAGGATCTGGTTGCTCCCGTATCAACTAGTAGTCTGGCCTTCACGCCGTTGATTTTCATCTTGTGGTATACTGGGGGGCGATACTTAGGGGTGATGGTCCCCGCCACCGTGGGTTGGTGCGGGGGCGGGCCTAAAAATCCAGCTGGCTAGGGCTCTCATGCTCCTGTTCCTGCTCTAATTCTCCTGGTGGGGGATCGTCCACTGGTGCCAGCTCGTCCCCTGGGGCTTCGCCTTCTAGGGCGGAGACCTTACACGAACCCGGGGTTGTGCTTTTGCGGCGAGCAGCTTTTAGCTGGTCCCGTATGTCATGAAGGGGGCAACCGGAGTTGCAGGCTGTGAATTCCCACGGGTTGATCAGAATTAAGTTTGGGTTTTCTCGCGGGGCGGGGCGCCGACGAGAGGGGTGCGCCCTGGGTGGGCTAGGCATCGGGGTCGGGCTGGTGTGGGGCAGGGGCGGACGTGGTGTGGCTGGGGGAGCCGGGGGCCAGGTGGGGAATTTCTTGACAACATTAATTTGTTGTGGAGGAGGGCAGGCGGTCAGGAGGCGCCGTATCAGCTGTATATCCCTATCCATGTCTCCTGTCGGATCGTGGATAGTAAAGTGTTGCTTCACAAAACTTGGGAGTACTCGGAGCAGAGTATTGAAGGTGTGCTGATCCCGGGTTTCTTCGTCTGTTTCTGGGTAGGCAGCAGTAATCAGGCTTCTTGCCTGCAACAGGGTATTATCTAAATCCCCGTCATAAGTAAAGCTATCCAATTTGGATAGAGCCACCACTTTCCCTAGTGATGGGGTGATGGCTTGGACCGCGAACTTGGTAAAGTTCTGCCAGGTGAGTTCTGAGACAATTTTTGGCGCAATATTCGCTGCGGCTTTACCCAGTAGTGGTAGTGTGACTGCAATTTTTTGTTGGTCATTATCGAAGCCAATATCTAGTAAGGGTTTAACTATTGCAAGATATGTGTGTATGTCATACTGGTCAGGGTCAAACTTGGGTAACTGGACGTGCGGTTTAGTTGCCATTTTTCCAAATATTTCCTATTTACCTCTCTTCTAAGCTCGGATCTAGAACCACCGCTGGCCACCAGTGTAATGCTGAGTTGAATTAGGCTCGACTTCTCGTACCAATTCAACTCAACGCGGAGCGGGGTCCTCTTTCGAGACCTGAGCTAGTGCAATAAAGAGAGGTAGGACATAAAAACCTTCGGCAACACCATACACGTATATTACTTCAGTCAGACACAGGACACTTCAGTAGACATTACATCACAATATAGAGCAATACAAAAACCTTATCTAAAATATTGTGTATCTCGCAGGATACTAGCTTTCTAGATACTAATGACAATACAACAAATCTTAGTACTAGGAGTGCAGTAAATACCCGTGCGCGCGGAGCGCGTGAGGGGAGAGGGGGGGG
Organism: Coenobita brevimanus; assembly: GCF_032717465.1. Classification (NCBI taxonomy): domain Eukaryota; kingdom Metazoa; phylum Arthropoda; class Malacostraca; order Decapoda; family Coenobitidae; genus Coenobita; species Coenobita brevimanus. The sequence goes on along the minus strand of NC_137012.1, from coordinate 18,410,330 downwards.
GTTGGTGATCCACCAGGAGGAGGTAGGGGAGACACGGAGAGTGACTTAAAACGGCGAGGAGAAAGTTATGGTAATATTTAGAGATGCCCGATATTAGCAAGGGAGTTTAGGTGTTTTCTGTTGGCGAAGATTCTTTGACAATTAACTCTGATTCTTATTTTGACTTTAAGGGTGGGAGCGAGGAATGGAGAGAGAGTTTTTAGGAATAGTGTGCGGAGCAGGGGAATATCGTTATTACTCGCCGTCCTTGTTGTTTTGGTGGCAATAGGTTTCTGTCGGCACAACTTATTCATTACACATCTCCCCGATATGTTATGTAGACTCTCGCTTCACAACGCGTAACAAAGTCGGACCACTCGTAAATCTATTCCACCATATTACTCAGAGCTTAGCCAATAACACTCCAATAATATTTTAGTCTTTCTTCGGGCTCTAGAGATATGTCCTTAGAAAGCTTCGGGATGACACTCGCACGTATTCACTTGAGGTCTCAACCCACATTCTCGTCCTTCAACTGGGTATTATTTCCTGGTTGGCCCCAATGGAGATTACATAAAATTACTGTACCATACTTATTCTAAGAGAAAAGGAGTCACACTTAACCTACTTCACGATTGTTATAGGGTCACTCGTATTTCCTCATGAAGAGAAACACGGACACATCGTCGGTGATCCGGTCGGACTGAGGGCGTCGTCAAGGTGGGGCGAGCCGAGAGGGCATGGGGCGACTCGCGAGGGCGTCCTCTCACGTCCGGGGGTTTCTGGACTGGGCTCCGGTGTAAGGCCCTTAGGACTGGGGCCGAAGAGGTCTAGGAACCTCTGGGTCAGGTCCCGGCGTTGCGGGGGCGTGGTGAGGTCTCGCCCGGGTGTCCTAGGGCGGGCCGGAAGAGGCGACGGACTGCGGTCTCCCACGAGCAGGGGCGCCGTCAGGGGAGGACTGCGGCAGTGGCTGTCACGGGGGCCCGACAGGTGGGTCTTCTCAAAGGCCACGCGTAGGGAACAGAGGCCGGGGGAAACAGGGAGGTCTTTCCGAGAATTTCCGGAGTGAGACCCCTGGAGTTCAACCTTCGGCCGTGGAGACGTCTTTCTCCTCACTATACCCTGGGAGCGACCATCGATCGTCTCTACCGGAGTGCTGAGGGAGCGACCGTTGATCGTCTCTACCTGAGCTTTAGGGGAGCGACCATTGATCGTCTCTACCTGATTTTTAGGGGAGCGACCATAGATCGTCTCTACCTGGTTTTTAGGGCAGCGACCATTGATCGTCTCTACCGGAGTGCTGACGGAGCGACCGTTGATCATCTCTACCTGAGCTTTAAGGGAGCGACCATTGATCGTCTCTACCTGATCTTTAGGGGAGCGACCATAGATCGTCTCTACCTGGTTTTTAGGGGAGCGACCATTGATCGTCTCTACCGGAGTGCTGAGGGAGCAACAGTTGATCGTCTCTACCTGAGCTTTAGGGGAGCGACCATTGATCGTCTCTACCTGATTTTTAGGGAAGCGACCATAGATCGTCTCTACCCGGTTTTTAGGGGAGCGACCATTGATCGTCTCTACCGGAGTGCTGAGGGAGCGACCGTTGATCGTCTCTACCTGAGCTTTAAGGGAGCGACCACTGATCGTCTCTACCTGATTTTTATGGGAGCGACCATAGATCGTCTCTACCGGAGTGCTGAGGGAGCGACCGTTGATCGTCTCTACCTGAGCTTTAGGGGAGCGACCATAGATCATCTCTACCGGAGCACCTTGGGAGCGACCATAGATCGTCTCTACCAGAGCACCTTGGGAGCGACCATAGATCGTCTCTACCGGAACACCTTGGGAGCGACCATAGATCATCTCTAGCGGAACACCTTGGGAGCGACCATAGATCGTCTCTACCGGAGCACCTTGGGAGCGACCATAGATCGTCTCTACCGGAGCACCTTGGGAGCGACCATAGATCGTCTCTACCTGAACACCTTGGGAGCGACCATAGATCATCTCTACCTGAACACCTTGGGAGCGAACATTGATCATCTCTACCTGAACACCTTGGGAACGACCATTGATCGTCTCTACCTGGACACCTTGGGAGTGACCATAGATCGTCTCTACCGAAACACTTTGGGAGTGACCATAGATCGTCTCTACCAGAGGGGCGCCGTCTGGAGTTTATTTTCTAACTCCACCCCTAGCTAGCTCAGCAATTCCACTACGGGAAGGTAGTGTCCTTCTCCTACGGTGGCGGCGGCGTGGTGGCTGCATGTCACAAGGGCACACGGCCCGGGCTGAGATGTGTCGCTGTTGCCCGGAGTGGTGGTGGCTGGTGGCGGCTACCCAATGGGGTCCGTGTGGGGGTGTCGGCATATCTGTGGGCACACTACACTGTTCTTGGCTTGCCCTGTCGTCGGGGATACTATGGTATTCTTCGGGGGCACTGTTTTTCAAGCCACGCATTTTACCACTCTCCCCCTGTAAAAAGTCACGTCCCCGTGGCTGGAGGTGGAACGCTTGTGTGTTGGAGGTGGTATAGATGGGCTGGAGGTGTTGCAGCGTAGTTTGCCAGGCGACAGTGTAGGAGTTCTCTTCTTGTGCTGGGTCGTAGGTGAGGAAGAGTGTGGAGGTGGCGGTGGTAGACTGGAGGAGGTTTAGCAGGTGGTGTGGCCCACGGAGTCAGTGGTTCTTGCCGAGGGTAGGTGCCCATATGGCCCGCTTCACTCTCATCTTGCTTGGTGTGGCTGTCGGTGTGGTTGGGGGCTGAATGCTGGATACTGCGGGGAAGGGCCGGGTTTTGTGTTGTGGTAATGCGGCATTGAGTCTCTGGGGAGTACAGGTAGAGGGGATTTGGGCCTGATGTAGCTTGCCGGTGTGAAGTCGTGGAGAGGTGCATGGTGTAGGGGTGTGTGTGTATCGGGTGGGTGGGCATGAGAGTCGGCCGGAGGGGGTGGTGGTGGTTCTGAGGGTGGGTGTGGGTGAGGAAGTAGGCGTGCGGGGTGGGCGGGGTCGGTTAGCACGGGCTGTCGCATGCATTGGGGGCGCGGGAGAAGGTGAGATCATTGGAGTGGGCGTGCGTAGGTGTGGAGGGGAGAGGGCGGTGGTAGTGGGTTGTCCTGCGGGGGTTGCGGGGTGGGCGGGGCACGTGGGCTTGGGTGGAAAGGGTGAGGTGGCGGAGGGAAGGGGTGAGGGTGAGCGAGGCGTGGCGGGTGAGATGTCAGGTGAGGTGCAGGGGGTGGTGGAGGCGGTGGAGGCTGAGGTGGTAGGGGAGCTGGAGGGGGATGGCGAGGAGGAAACATAGCACTCGTATGTGGAAGTGACAGGCAGTGCGGGAGCAGGGGAGGATTGAGGGTGTGAGGTTGGTAGCGGTGGTGAGGTGGCAGGAGAGTTGGCTTGGAGGGTAGGTGGCGAGGAGGGAGTGCGATCTTGTGGTGCCATCCTGGTGTTTGGTGGTGGAGTGGTCTGGGCTGTAGCAGGGCTCTGTGCTAGTGGTGTGGGGTAGGCGGTGGGTACGAAGCTAGGGGATGGTGCGGGTGTGGGGGCGATGGCGGACGGTGTGCGGTGCTGAAACCGTGGTGGCCTGGCAGGGGCTGTGGAGTGGGATGTGGCAGGTGGTGTGTGCTGTCGGAGCCGAGGAATGGTGGGGTGAAGTGTAGGGGGAGAGAGAGTCGGTGGTGGTGGGGAGATGCGGCCTCGCGGGGTTGTTTGAATGCTCGAGGATGAGGAGGAGGGTGTGATAGGGAAGTTGAATGAGTTAACCGTGTGGGCGGGGAAAGCGAACGGTGGTGAAGTGATGGTGGTGGGTGGTGCGGGGTGGGAGCTGGAAGGCAGTAGACGGGGGGAGGTGGTTTTAGGAAGTAGGTTAGGGGAAGATAAGGAGAGGGTCCTAGGAGGCTTGTGAAGAGGGAGGCCGGTTTTGTGTTGAGGAGTGTAATGCTGAGTTGAATTAGGCTCGACTTCTCGTACCAATTCAACTCAACGCGGAGCGGGGTCCTCTTTCGAGACCTGAGCTAGTGCAATAAAGAGAGGTAGGACATAAAAACCTTCGGCAACACCATACACGTATATTACTTCAGTCAGACACAGGACACTTCAGTAGACATTACATCACAATATAGAGCAATACAAAACCTTATCTAAAATATTGTGTAGATACTAATGACAATACAACAAATCTTAGTACTAGGAGTGCAGTAAATACCTGTGCGCGCGAAGCGCATGAGGGGAGAGGGGGGGGTTGGTTATCTACCAGGAGGAGGTAGGGGAGACAGGGAGAGTGACTTAAAACGGCGAGGAGAAAGTTATGGTAATATTTAGAGATGCCCGATATTAGCAAGGGAGTTTAGGTGTTTTCTGTTGGCGAAGATTCTTTGACAATTAACTCTGATTCTTATTTTGACTTTAAGGGTGGGAGCGAGGAATGGAGAGAGAGTTTTTAGGAATAGTGTGCGGAGCAGGGGAATATCGTTATTACTCGCCGTCCTTGTTGTTTTGGTGGCAATAGGTTTCTGTCAGCACAACTTATTCATTACACATCTCCCCGATATGTTATGTAGACTCTCGCTTCACAATGCATAAGAAAGTCGGAACACTCGTAAATCTATTCCACCATATTACTCAGAGCTTAGCCAATAACACTCCAATAATATTTTAGTCTTTCTTCGGGCTCTAGAGATATGTCCTTAGAAAGCTTCGGGATGACACTCGCACGTATTCACTTGAGGTCTCAACCCACATTCTCGTCCTTCAACTGGGTATTATGATCCTGGTTGGCCCCAATGGAGATTATATAAAATTACTGCACCATACTTATTCTAAGAGAAAAGGAGTCACACTTAACCTACTTCACGATTGTTATAGGGTCACTCGTATTTCCTCATGAAGAGAAACACGGACACATCGTCGGTGATCCGGTTGGACTGAGGGCGTCGTCAGGGTGGGGCGAGCCGAGAGGGCATGGGGCGACTCGCGAGGGCGTCCTCTCACGTCCGGGGGTTTCTGGACTGGGCTCCGGTGTAAGGCCCTTAGGACTGGGGCCGAAGAGGTCTAGGAACCTCTGGGTCAGGTCCCGGCGTTGCGGGGGCGTGGTGAGGTCTCGCCCGGGTGTCCTAGGGCGGGCCGGAAGAGGCGACGGACTGCGGTCTCCCACGAGCAGGGGCGCCGTCAGGGGAGGACTGCGGCAGTGGCTGTCACGGGGCCCCGACAGGTGGGTCTTCTCAAAGGCCACGCGTAGGGGACAGAGGCCGGGGGAAACAGGGAGGTCTCTCCGAGAATTTCCGGAGTGAGACCCCTGGAGTTCAACCTCCGGCCGTGGAGACGTCTTTCTCCTCACTATACCCTGGGAGCGACCATCGATCGTCTCTACCGGAGTGCTGAGGGAGCGACCATTGATCGTCTCTACCTGAGCTTTAGGGGAGCGACCATTGATCGTCTCTACCTGATTTTTAGGGGAGCGACCATAGATCGTCTCTACCTGGTTTTTAGGGCAGCGACCATTGATCGTCTCAACCGGAGAGCTGAGGGAGCGACCGTTGATCGTCTCTACCTGAGCTTTAAGGGAGCGACCATTGATCGTCTCTACCTGATCTTTAGGGGAGCGACCATAGATCGTCTCTACCTGGTTTTTAGGGGAGCGACCATTGATCGTCTCTACCGGAGTGCTGAGGGAGCGACCGTTGATCGTCTCTACCTGAGCTTTAGGGTAGCGACCATTGATCGTCTCTACCTGATTTTTAGGGGAGCGACCATAGATCGTCTCTACCTGGTTTTTAGGGCAGCGACCATTGATCGTCTCTACCGGAGTGCTGAGGGAGCGACCGTTGATCGTCTCTACCTGAGCTTTAAGGGAGCGACCATTGATCGTCTCTACCTGATCTTTAGGTGAGCGACCATAGATCGTCTCTACCTTGTTTTTAGGGGAGCGACCATTGATCGTCTCTACCAGAGTGCTGAGGGAGCGACAGTTGATCGTCTCTACCTGAGCTTTAGGGGAGCAACCATTGATCGTCTCTACCTGATTTATAGGAAAGCGACCATAGATCGTCTCTACCCGGTTTTTAGGGGAGCGACCATTGTTCGTCTCTACCGGAGTGGTGAGGGAGCGACCATTGATCGTCTCTACCTGATTTTTATGGGAGCGACCATAGATCGTCTCTACCGGAGTGCTGAGGGAGCGACCGTTGATCGTCTCTACCTGAGCTTTAGGGGAGCGACCATAGATCGTTTCTACCCGAGTTTTATGGGAGCGACCATAGATCGTCTCTACCGGGGGGCCACGGGATCGACCATTGATCGTCTCTACCGGGGTTTTATGGGAGCGACCATAGATCGTCTCTACCGGGTTTTTATGGGAGCGACCATAGATCGTCTCTACCTTTGCACTATCAGAGCGACCATAGATCGTCTCTACCTTTGCACTATCAGAGCGACCATAGATCGTCTCTACCTTTGCACTATCAGAGCGACCATAGATCGTCTCTACCTGAGGGGCGCTGCCTGGAGTATAATTTCTGACTCCACCCCTAGCTAACTCGGTGATTCCGCCACACGAAGGTAGTGTCTTTCGCCTACCGTGGTGGCGGCGTGGTGGTTGAGTGTCACAAGGGCGCACGGCCCGGGCTGACATACGCCGTTGTTGCCCGGAGTGGTGGTGGCTGGCGGCGGCTACCCCGTGGGGTCCGAGTGGGGGTGTCGGCATTCTTGAGGGCGAACTCCACTGCTCCTGGTCCGCCTCGATGTCGGGGATACTACGGTATTCTCCGGAATCTTCCGGAGTATCGTATGTGTATCTGTCAAAGCCACGCATTTCAAGGAGGTATAGTGGTGTGTAGGGTGGGAAGGTTAGAACTAGGAGCAGGAATAGGGGAAGGTAGAACAGAAGAGATAGTGAGAGGGGAGGAAAAGGAAAGATAACGTTCTCCCCTGTCATAGACTGGGGGAGAGGTGAGGTGGCCCCCGCCATTACGGTGGGATGCGGGGGGCAATGGGGGGGCGCTTCTGTGTTTCCCCTTTTGTATTTTCTTCCCCTGAGGCTTAGGGGAATTTACGTATGGTGGGGAGGTTTGTAAGCGCCCTCGTGTCATTTGGCTGCACTGGGCAGCTTCTAGCTGCTCACGGATGTCGTGGTTCGGGCATCCGTGGTACCACGGAGAAAATTCCCAAGGGTTGACGGTGATGAGGTCAACGGGGAATTGATTTTTCTCGCCGATGTGTTGAGGGGTGGCATGGATGGCTAAAAGGCGTCTCATTAAACTGATATCTCTATCCATGTCTCCTGTTGGATCATGGATAGTGAAGTGTTGTCTCACAACACTTGGGAGTACTCTGAGCAGAGTATTAAATGTATGCTGATCCCGGGTTTCATCATCTGCCTCCGGGTAGGCAGCAGTAACCAGGCGTCTTGCCTGTATCAGGGTATTATCTAAATTCCCGTCGAATGAAAAGCTATCCAATTTGGATAGAGCCACTACTTTCCCCAATGATGGGGTGATGGCTTGTACAGTGAACTTTGTAAAGTTCTGCCAGGGAAGTTCTGGGACGATTTTCGGCGCTATGTTCGCCGCCTTTTTACCCAACAGTGGTAGTGTGACTGCAATTTTTTGTTGATCATTTTCAAAGCCAATATCCAGTAAGGGTTTAATTATTGCCAGATATGTGTGTATATCGTACTGGTCGGGGTCAAGCTTGGGTAACTGAACGTGCGGTTTAGTTGCCATTTTGCCAAATATTTCCTGATTACCTCTCTCTTACGCCCGGGTCTAGAACCACCGCTGGCCACCAGTGTAATTGTAATGCTGTGTTTTTAGTGCGACTTCTCGTCGTAAAAACACGAGCACTGGAACGGGGTCCTTTTACTAGACCGGATGTAATGCACTAACAAAGGAACAGGGCATAAAAAGAGACAGTATACCGTATCAAATCTATTGCTTAAGTTCTACTCATTACAGTGTACATACAACGATGTTTAGTACATAGGAGAACAGAGATACAAGATTACACTCATCTGCATAGAATGATCAAATATATATTAACACTGTGGCACAGAGCAGTCGTGGATATTCTTTACTGTTACTTGAATGGAATATTACATCACTGTGGTTGTTAGTTTGAATTAATTATGTCACTTCAACATAATAATAAATTGGGGAGTTTCACTTTAGATCACTGCGATTGGGAGTCTGTGTCGGAGATATTACTATAATAGAGGTAGGGTGCGGATGGCGATATTCGACACTGTCACCAAGTCGCGGGGACACATACACTTGCCTTTCGGCTCACTCACGCACCTACCTCTAGTTTCACAGAAAACTACCTGGTTCCTTGATGCAGGGGGGACTGAGTTATTTACCACTTTACACTTCGTACCCTGATTACACGAATTTCTGTTAGGCCACTGTTTAATATATCTTCTACAAAAACACTGTCACTGTACTCTGGGTCACTGTCACTGTCACTGTCTTACCCTTGTTTCCCGGGTTATCAAATCACTGGTACTTACTGTCAGGGAGGCTCCCTTGTCTGGGGCCTCGACCTGAGGGGCGGCTCCTTTCCTAGGGCCGCGCTGGTGGGGTGCAGGGAGGCTCTGTGGTCTGGGGGCCTCGACCTGATCGGGGGGCCTCGGGGCTAGGGCAGAACAGCCGGAGTAGTCGGGCCTGCTTCCTCTGCCTCCGGGGAGTGAGGGAGCCTGGATCTCCGTCGTTGTAGACTGCGGTGGTGGGCCGGGGCGTCCTGGGACTGCGGGTGCTCAGGGGCAGAGGCGCCGTCAGGGCTGGGCTGCGGCAGCGTCTCCTGTAGGGCTCCGACAGGGCTAAAGAACTCCCGGGCGTGGGCGGTAAGTCCGTTATCGGGCCTTGCCACCACTCTAGTGCCTCCTCCTGGCCTATAAGCCTGGATGGCGACGAAGGGCTCCCCGAAGGGAAAGAGGCTAAAGGGAGACTCACGCTCTTCGTGGTTCCCTGAGTGTGTCTATAGGTCTGAGTCGGGGCTCTACTTCCCCTATTGTGCACCTTGGCTGTAGCCGTGAACTTGCCCGGCGTGTGGGGGACACCTATATGGTGATCGAGGTTGCCCTTTCGCCGTGGCAAGGTACCGCCGGCGTGGTGTTCCTCCCGCAGTAGGAGACAAGCCGGAGGGAGGGGCTCAGAAGCCGCACTCTCTCCAATACGGACAGATCCTACTGTCAGGGAATTCTCCACCCTGGTACGTGCCCCGGCCGAAACCGAGTGTCTGCCCGTACGGAAAGCGACTAACGGATGAACTGGTTCACCCGTCCGTTGTGGCAAGATACCGACCCCGGGACGCCGCTTCCTTAATTGGGTAGCGCTACACGTACGGTAGCAGGGTCTCTCTACCCTGGACCGTATTCTGGCCGTAGCCAAAGAGCAACTGGAGAGGGATGCACACAGGCAACTCTCTCTCCTCAGCATGTTAAAGCCAGAGCCTGGGGTCACCTTCCCCTTTACAGACTCTGTCAGGCCGTAGCCTGTGTCTATCTCTCTTTCTCTCTTTAGGCCGTAGCCTTGGGCCTCTTGCCCTTGGGCCTCCTGCCCTAGAGGGTGTAACAAGACCGTCAATACGGTGTTACCTGGGACTGACCTCTTTTCAGTCCCACCCCTGGTTTGACGGTCACTACCCCGCCCGCACAGTAGTTCAGTTTGCCTGAACGCCTGGGGTTGGGGCACCTGCGGGGAATAGGGGCTCAGGGTCGGGATGCCCCGATGACCCTCTTGCCGGGGACTACTAACCTCACCAGTGTGTCCTCCTGGGGTGGTGGTGGGGTGGCGGCTCGGTGGTGGTGTGGGGGGTGGTGAGGTGGGAGGTCCTGCGGCGGGCACGGCGGGCATTTTACCACCCTCCGCGTCGTTGAAGTCACGGCCCTGTGACTGGAGGTGGTAGGTGGTAGAGGTGGCTGTCTGGTAGGCTGGGGTAAGGTGTCGGGTGAAGCTGACCCAGTGCGTGGTGAATTTGTTGGGCTCCTGTTGGGGACTGAGCGTGAAGTGGAGGGAGGACGGCTGGTTGGTCCGGCGTAGGAGGCGTAGCAGGTGGTCGGTGCCTCTGATTCTGGTTGGTGGGTGGTTGTATGTTTGCCATCGGACTTTTGTCACCTTCATCTCGGGGAATGGTGCCTGGTGGGGAGATGAAATTTGAATGCTGGAGAGTGATGGGAGGTTGGTGCTTTTATTTGGGCTAATTTGGTGGGAGGAGCGTTGTCCTTTGGGGAATTGGGAGTTGGGAAAGTTTCAACGTGCTTGGTGGAGGGGTAGGGTTATGGGGGAGGTGTTGGGGGTGGGTGGGGATGGTGGATTTTGGGGTAGGTGAGTGCTGGGTGGAGGTGTCGGGGTGTATCTTGCGGGTGGGCGTGAGAGTCGTCCTGATCTGGTGGTGGTCGTGGTTATGGTGGGTGTGGGTGGTGAGGCTGGTTGAGTGCGTGGTGGCGGTGAGGGTGTACGGTGGTGAGGGGGGGGGATGGTTGGTGGTGCGGTGTGGCGTGTATAATGGGAGTGGTCATGAGGAAGGGCGGTGGTGGGTGTGGGGGTGGTGTGGCTTTCGGGGGGGGGGCGGCTGTGGTGACGAGGGCGGCCTGGGTGGGGTGGGTTGAGAGGTGGTGGGTGGAGGGGTGTTCGGTGCGTGAATGTCTGGTTGTGAAGTAGTGGTGGTGGTATGAGGTTGTGGTGATGGTGTATTGGGGGGTGGGCTGGTAGCTGGAGAGTTTGAGGAGGGGGGTGAGAAGGAGTAGTAGTAGGAGTCTGGGGGGTGATGTTGAGGAAGGTCAGGGTGGCCAGGTGTGCGGGCCGGGGTGGAGGTAGGCTTAGTGCGGGGGTGGGTGGTGTCGGGTGGGTTGAAGGGGCGCACGTGGCGGTTTCTATATGTGCGGTGTTGCCCCTGTTGATCCACGGTGACTTGGTATGGGTTAGGTACTCGCACAATTTTGTAAGGTCCGTTGAATCGGGGGGAGGTCTTCAGTGGGGTAGGGAGGTTTGCAACCACAACAGACTGGCCAGGTGTGTATGGGTTGGAGTGGGTTGTGTCAGGTGCTAGATCTTGTTTTGAGTGTAGGTGGTGGAGGCGGCGTTTGAGGTGGTGGAGAGGGTCGGTGGTGGAGAGGGTCGGTGGTGGAGGGTGGAGTGGGCGGTTGTAGGTGGTGGCGGAGTGGCAGGAGTAGGGGAGGTTCCCCGAAGACTCTCTCATGCGGGGTTATTCCATCTTCTCTTGGGCATGTATTTAACCCCCATTGTATGATCTTGACGTGTGCAGGCCAGTCTTCATTCCCCATTTGCATAATGCGTGTGCGGACCTGATTCATAAGGGAGCGATGGCTTCTCTCGCATATGCTGTTGCCTTGGGGCCAGTAGGGGGATGAGTGAGAGATGTTGTATCCGAATATGCTGGCTAGTTCTTCCCAGATTTTTCTTGTAAATTCTGGAGCATTATCTGAATGAAGGGCCTGTGGAATCCCAAAATAAGGGAAAACATGTCTAGTGAGGGCGTCGGCGACTGCCAGTGCGGTGTGATCTTTGGCGGGGCAGGCGATGATGAACTTAGAATATACATCCACGAAGGTAATTATGTACTTGTAGCCTGCTTTTGGTGTGAGGGGGCCGACGACGTCTAGGGAGAGTAGTTGCCACGGTTTTTGTGCTGTGACTTTTCCTGTAGGGCCTGGCGTTTGGGTGATGTCCTTCCCAAGGGCGCATGCTCGGCATGATTGTATGATCTTCTTTGCGATGGTGGATGGGTTTGGGGTCCAGTACATGTCGTTAAAGACTTGTAGCAGCTTCTTCGTTCCCAGGTGAATGCCGTTGTGGGCATGGAGGTGGAGCATGGTGTCGTGGGCCGTAGCTGGGCTGAGGACAATGTGTCCGTTCGGGTCAAAGAGATGTTCGCCATGTGGGTGGAGTTTGGTGAATGTGGTCTGTGGAATCCAAGTTGGGCGTTGTTTATTATTCCACATTTGGACCAGGTCGGGTTCTGTCTTGATGGCGTTCATTGGGAGACGGGATAGGGCATCGGCGTTGGTGTGTAGCTTGCCTGGTCGGTATGCGATTTCGAAGTTATATTCTTCAAGGGTTTCTCGCCAGCGTATCAGTTGGGCATTGTTTGTTTGACTGCCATAGCCATTGTAGGGATTGGTGATCCGTAATGACTACTACGTGGGTGCCTGAGATGTAGGACTTGAAATATTCTAGGGACCAGATGATCCCTAGGCACTCACGCTTTGTGGCCACGTAGTTTCGCTCTGCCGTGTTCAGGGTGCGACTGGCACAGGCAATGATGTGTTCTCTCCCATTTTGTACCTGCGCAAGGACAGCTCCTATGGCGATGAGGGACACATCAGTATACAGGCGGAATGGGAGGTTGTAGTCTGGGAACGTGACTACTGGGGCGGTGGTTAATTTGATTTGAGGGTGGTAAAGGCCGTTTTTCTTGTCTCGGTCCACACAAAAGGCTCACCTTTTTTTGTTAGTTCGTGAAGGGGTTTTGCGATGTCAGCGAATCCTTTGACGAATCGCCTGTAGTATGATGTTAACCCCAGGAAGGCTCTGACTTCGTGCACGTCGCGGGGTAGTGGGATGTCTGCGATGGCTCGAAGCTTATCTGGGTCTGGTGAGATAACTTCGGCATTAATGAGATGTCCCAGGAAAGACACTGATCTCTCCGCCAATACGCATTTCGTTGGTTTCAGTTTTAGTCCTGCTTGGCGTATGCGGTGAAACACTTGCTTGAGGCGGTGAAGGTGGTCGGTCCATGTACGACTAAAGACAATGACGTCGTCGAGGTATGCTAAGCAAGTCTCCCAAGTTAAACCACTAAGGACGGACTCCATTAAACGGGAGAATGTGGCAGGGGTGTTGCAGAGGCCGAAAGGGAGGACATTGAATTCATAATGTTTGCCATTCGATGTGGAGAAGGCGGTTTTGTGTTTGTCGTCGGGATGCACAGGGACTTGCCAGTAACCTGACTGCAGGTCTAAGGTGGAGAACCATGTCGAGCCATGTAACGAGTCAAGTGAGTCGTCGATGCGTGGTAGGGGAGTGGCGTCTTTGATTGTGACTTCATTGACTCGGCGGTAGTCAACACAGAAGCGCATTGTCCCGTCTTTTTTTCTTACGAGTACCACCGGAGAGGACCATGGGCTAGCAGAGTTGGAGATTACGCCGGCATCTAGCATGTCCTGGACCTGCCAGTCTTCTTCCTGTCGTTGCTTAGGATTTTTCCGTCGTGATGGTTGGCGAATTGGAGGTCCGGTCGTGTGTATCTCATGGCTGAGATAGGTGGTATGGCCAAGGTCGGTCGGGCCTGAGGAGAATAGGTCTTGAAAATCCAGGAGGAGTTGTCGGAGGCTGTTGGTTTGGGTCGGGGATAGGTGTGATGGTAGGGCGGGGAGAGTGGGTGGGTCTGGGGGTGGCGTTTGGCATGGTTCGGCTTCTTCAGTATCGCCGATGATGAGTCCTCTTGGTAGGGTTAGTGGTGTAGTAGCAAGGTTGGCGATACTGATTTCCTGGGCATGTAGGGGGAGGAAGGTGGGGCTTACTAGACAGGAAGAGAGTGGTCCGGTGGGGATGGATGGTGAGAAGAGAACGGAGGTATGGGAAGGTTTGTTCAGTTTTACCCAAGCTTCATGGTGTGGTGGAATGGTGATAGAGGAGGCGACAGTGGCAGGAAAAGATGGGGAGGGATGCAGATGATGAGTGGTGGGTGGTGGTGATGGGGGTCTAGTGGTGTGAGGGGCTGGGTTGGGTTTAGGTGTGTCTGTGGTATGGGACAGGTGAGTGTCGGATGGTAGTGTGTGGTGGTGGGTGTTCTTGTTGTGCCTTCGGTGTTTTTTTTTTTTTTCTTCTTTCTTCTTGACTGCTGGTTGGTTGGGGTGGGCTGGACTGAAGTGGAGGCGGCGTTGATGGCAGTCAATGGTGGCGTGTAATTTCTGGAGGAGGTCCAGCCCTAAATATCCATCATATTGACTGCATGTTGAGTCAAATATGATGAATGGGTGGCTAGTGGATATTTGCTGATGGGTGTGGGTCTGAAGGGCTCGAGTTTCCCCAAGGATAGGCAGGGGACCGTCCCCCGCGTTGACGAGGTTGGCTGAGGTGGGGAAGAGGGGGCCGAATGCACCCATGTGGCGGGAGTAGAAGTGGGAGTAGAGGCACGATCTGGCTGCTCCCGTATCCACTAGTAGACGTGCCTTGACCCCGTTTAGCCAAATCTTGTCGTAAACTGGGGGTCTGTAGTTCTGTGAGGTGGCCCCCGCCACCGTGGGGAGGTGCGGGGGCGGGCCTAAAAATCCATCTGTTGTGGAGTGGTGTCTTCTTGGTCGTCGTCGTCTGTTCCTGAGAGAGCTTGCGGTGGTGCGTCGTCTTCCTGGGCGTCGTCATCTAAGGAGGAGACTTTCTTGCGCCCTTGTTGAAAGCTTCTGCGCCTGCTAGCTTTGAGCTGCTCCCTAATGTCGTGTAGAGGGCAGGTGCGGCTGCAAGCCGTGAATTCCCAGGGGTTAATAGTGATGAGGTTTCCTTGCTCCCTGGGGTTTGGTCGCTTTTTCTGCAGGTAAGCTCTAAGGACTGTGGGGGGCGTCTCAGTAGTTGGCTGGTGAGGCGGCAGCTTAGGTTTGGAAGGGGGGTGTTGCCTTGTAGGAAAACGTGTCACCGCGTGGAGTGGCTGTGGTGTGGGGCGGGCGGCGAGCAGACGTCGGACGAGTTGTAGGTCATTTTCCATGTCCCCTGACGGGTCGTAGATTGAGAAATGCTCCCTGACTATGCTGGGGAGGATCCTCAATAGAGCATTGAATGTATGGATATCCCGGGCATTTGGTGGTGGCTCAGGATAGGCAGCGCTGACGAGGAGCCTAGCCTGGGTGAATGTGTCATCCAGGTTTCCGTCGTAGGTGAGGGCGTCGAGTTGAGAGAGAGCGACAACTCGGCCTATTGATGGCGTGAATGCCTGTCTCACTATTTGTGAGAATTGGTCCCATGACAGTTCTGGGACGATTTTTGGTGCGACACTAGTGATTATTTTACCCAGATTAGGTAGTGTGACTGCGATCTTTTCTCTGTTTGAGTCGAACCCTATGTCCAGGAGGGGTTTGACCATGTCCAAATATACGTCTATGTCACACTGGTCTGGGTTGAACCTCGGCAATTGGGTGTGTGGTTTGGCTGCCATTGTAAGTTCCCTTTTGCGTTCCTCCGTGCGTTACTCGGATCTAGAACCACCGCTTGCCACCAGTGTAATGCTGTGTTTTTAGGCGACTTCTCGTCCTAAAAACACGAGCACTGGAACGGGGTCCTTTTACTAGACCGGATGTAATGCACTAACAAAGGAACAGGGCATAAAAAGAGACAGTATACCGTATCACATCTATTGCTTAAGTTCTACTCATTACAGTGTACATACAAGATATTTAGTACATAAGAGAACAGAGATACAAGATTATACTCATCTGCATAGAATGATCAAATATATATTAACACTGTGGCACAGGGCAGTCGTGGATATTCTTTACTGTTACTTGAGTGGAATATTACATCACTGTGGTTGTTAGTTTGAATTAATTATTATGTCACTTCAAGATAATAATAAATTGGGGAGTTTCACTTTAGATCACTGCGATTGGGAGTCTGTGTCGGAGATATTACTATAATAGAGGTAGGGTGCGGATGGCGATACTCGACACTGTCACCAAGTCGCGGGGGCACATACACTTGCCTTTCGGCTCACTCACGCACCTACCTCTAGTTTCACAGATAACTACCTGGTTCCTTGATGCAGGGGGGACTGAGTTATTTACCACTTTACACTTCGTACCCTGATTACACGAATTTCTGTTATGCCACTGTTTAATATATCTTCTACAAAAACACTGTCACTGTATTCTGGGTCACTGTCACTGTCTTACCCTTGTTTCCTGGGTTATCAAATCACTGGTACTTACTGTCAGGGAGGCTCCCTTGTCTGGGGCCTCAACCTGAGGGGCGGCCCCTTTCCTAGGGCCGCGCTGGTGGGGTGCAGGGAGGCTCTGTGGTCTGGGGGCCTCGGGGCTAGGGCCGAACAGCCGGAGTAGTCAGGCCTGCTTCCTCTGCCTCCGGGGAGTGAGGGAGCCTGGATCTCCGTCGTTGTAGACTGCAGTGGTGGGCCTGGGCGTCCTGGGACTGCGGGTGCTCAGGGGGAGAGGCGCCGTCAGGGCTGGGCTGCGGCAGCGTCTCCTGTAGGGCTCCGACAGGGCTAAAGAACTCCCGGGCGTGGGCGGTAAGTCCGTTATCGGGCCTTGCCACCACTCTAGTGCCTCCTCCTTGCCTATAAGCCTGGATGGCGACGAAGGGCTCCCCGAAGGGAAAGAGGCTAAAGGGAGACTCACGCTCTTCGTGGTTCCCTGAGTGTGTCTATAGGTCTGAGTCGGGGCTCTACTTCCCCTATTGTGCACCTTGGCTGTAGCTGTGAACTTGCCCGGCATGCGGGGGACACCTATAGGGTGATAGAGGTTGCCCTTTCGCCGTGGCAAGGTACCGCCGGCGTGGTGTTCCTCCCGCAGTAGGAGACAAGCCGGAGTGAGGGGCTCAGAAGCTGCACTCTCTCCAATACGGACAGATCCTACCGTCAGGGAATTCTCCACCCTGGTACGTGCCCTGGCCGAAACCGAGTGTCTGCCCGTACGGAAAGCGACTAACGGATGAACTGGTTCACCCGTCTGTTGTGGCAAGATACCGACCCCGGGACGCCGCTTCCGTAATTGGGTAGCGCTACACGTACGGTAGCAGGGTCTCTCTACCCTGGACTGTATTCTGGCCGTAGCCAAAGAGCAACTGGAGAGGGATGCACACAGGCAACTCTCTCTCCTCAGCGTGTTAAGGCCAGAGCCTGGGGTCACCTTCCCCTTTACAGACTCTGTCAGGCCGTAGCCTGTGTCTATCTCTCTTTCTCTCTTTAGGCCGTAGCCTTGGGCCTCTTGCCCTTGGGCCTCCTGCCCTAGAGGGTGTAACAAGACTGTCAATACGGTGTTACCTGGGACTGACCTCTCTTCAGTCCCACCCCTGGTCTGACGGTCACTACCCCGCCCACACAGTAGTTCAGTTTGCCTGAACGCCTGGGGTTGGGGCACTTGCGGGGAATAGGGGCTCAGGGTCGGGATGCCCCGATGACCCTCTTGCCCGGGACTACTAACCTCACTGGTGTGTCCTCCTGGGGTGGTGGTGGGGTGGCGGCTCGGTGGTGGTGTGGGGGGTGGTGAGGTGGGAGGTCCTACGGCGGGCATGGCGGGCATTTTAGTAATGCTAGGTGAAATTAGGCTCGACTTCTCGTTCCTATTTCACCTAACGTGGAGCGGGGTCCTCTTTCGAGACCGGAGCTAGTGCAATAAAGAGAGGCAGGACACAAAAACTCTAGGCAACAACCTTTACACGTATATTACCACAGTCAGACATAGGACAAATCAGCAGATATTACAGCACAATATGTAGCAATATAAAACCTTATCTAGGATATGTGTATCTCGCAGGATACTTGCTTCTCTGATACTAATGACAACACAAACAATCCTAGTGTATCAGGAGTGCAGTAAATAACGACGCGCGCGCGGGGGCGCGGGGAAGGGGTTGAGACTCACTAGGAAGAGATAGGAAAGGTGCGGGGAGTGACTTGTGACGGCTAGGAGATAGTTATGGTAATACTAGAAAGCGGCAGATATTAGCCGTGACGTTTATATGGTTTCCGCTAGCCAAAATACTTTGCTAATTGATTTTATCCTTGATTAACACTTACTTGAGATATGAGAGTGCGAGCGGGTGGTAACAAGATTTATGGGTAGCGTGGGAGAAGGAGAGAATACTATTAATACTTCCTTTCACAATATTTCTTCACAGTAATGGGGATATGTCTTTATAGGCACAGGCTTTTTAATTGTATAACAGAGGTGTCACTCGCACGTATAGTAAATCAGATCTTGTTCCACAGCGTGGGGGAAGGAGAGAATACTATTAATACTTCCCTTCACAATATTCCTTCCAGTAATGGGGGTATGTCTTTATAGGCACAGGCTTATTAATTGTATAACAGAGATGTCACTCACACGTATAGTCAATCAGATCTCGTTCCACAGCGCGGGGGAAAGATAGAAGACTATTAATACTTCCTTTCACAATATTCTTTCACAGTAATGGGGGTATGTCTTTATAGGCACAGGCTTATTAATTATATAACAGAGATGTCACTCACACGTATAGTCAGTCAGATCTTGTTCCACATTCTCGTCCTTTAACTTCTCACTATGATCTGATTTACCCCGATATTCACTATATGAACTCAGTGCACAATCCTTACATAGGGGAAAATCACAGTTAACCTAAATCACTCATATTACAATATCACACGTATTCATCAAGGGGATAGGCAGGAACATGTCATCGGTGATCCCGCTGGGCTAGGGACACCGTCAATGCGGGGCGTACCGAGAGGGCACGAGACAGCTCGCCAGGTATGAGTAGTCCTTTCGTGTCCTGGACTCCCCGTGGCTTCCGGACGTGGCTCCGGCGTGTGGCCCTCGAGAGTGGGGCCGAATAGCTCCAAGAACCTCTGAGATAGGTCCCGGCGTTGTGGGTGCGTAGAGAGATCACACCCGGGTGTCCTGGGGAGAACCAAGAGAGACTGTAGGCTGCAGTCTACAGCGTCTAGGGGCGCTGACAGGGGAGGGCTGCGGCAGCTACTTCAACTGGGGTCCGTCAGGTGCATCTGCTCTAGAGCCAGGCGTAGGGAACAGAGACCAGGGGAGGCTGGGAGGCCTGTCTGGGTCACTCTGGGACAGGAAGTCTGAGCCTCAGTCTCCTGCCGTGGGGACGTCTCTCTTTTCTGCACGCCCTCAGAGCAACTGTAGATCGTCTCACGAGGGAGGGAGCAACAATAGGTCGTCTCTACCACGACACTCTCAGAGCGACCATAGATCGTCTCACGAGGACGGGAGCGACCATAGATTGTCTCTACCGGAGCACCTTGGGAGTGACCATAGATCGTCTCTACCGGAACACCTTGGGAGCAACCATAGATCATCTCTACCGGAGCACCTTGGGAGCGACCATAGATCGTCTCTACCGGAGCACCTCGGGAGCGACCATAGATCGTCCCTACCAGAACACCTTGGGAGCGACCATAGATTGTCTCCACCAGAGCACCTTGGGAGCGACCATAGATCGTCTCTACCGGAATACCTTGGGAACGACCATAGATCGTCTCTACCGGAACACCTTGGGAGCGACCATAGATCGTCTCTACCGGAGCATCTTGGGAGCGACCATAGATCGTCTCTAATGGAGCACCTTGGGAGCGACCATAGATCGTCTCTACTTGAACACCTTGGGAGTGACCATAGATCGTCTCTACCGAAACACTTTAGGAGCGACCATAGATCGTCTCTACCAGATGGGCGCCGTCTGGAATTTATTTTCTAACTCCACCCCTAGCTAGATCAGCAATTCCACTACGCAAAGGTAGTGTCCTTCTCCTACGGTGGCAGCGGCGTGGTGGCTGCATGTCACAAGGGCGCACGGCCCGGGCTGAGATGTGTCGCTGTTGCCCGGAGTGGTGGTGGCTGGTGGCGGCTACCCCGTGGGGTCCGTGTGGGGGTGTCGGCATATCTGTGGGCACACTACAGTACACTGTTCTTGGCTTGCCCTATCATCGGGGATAGTATGGTATTCTTCGGGGGCACTGTTTTTCAAGCCACGCATTTTAGCACACTCCCCCTATAAAAAGTCACGTCCCCGTGGCTGGAGGTGGAACGCTTGTGTGTTGGAGGTGGTATAGACGGGCTGGAGGTGTTGCAGCGTAGTTTGCCAGGCGACAGTGTAGGAGTTCTCTTCGTGTGCTGGGTCGTAGGTGAGGAAGAGTGTGGAGGTGGCGGTGGTAGACTGGAGGAGGTTTAGCAGGTGGTGTGGCCCGCGAAGTCGGGGGTTCTTGCCGAGGGTAGGTGCCCATATGGCCCGCTTCACTCTCATCTTGCTTGGTGTGGCTGTCGGTGTGGTTGGGGGCTGAATACTGGATACTGCGGGGAAGGGCCGGGTTTTGTGTTGTGGTAATGCGGCATTGAGTCTCTGGGGAGTACAGGTAGAGGGGATTTGGGCCTGATGTAGCTTGACGGTGTGAAGTCGTGGAGAGGTGCGTGGTGTAGGGGTGTGTGTGTATCGGGTGGGTGGGCATGAGAGTCGGCCAGAGGGGGTGGTGGTGGTGGTTCTGAGGGTGGGTGTGGGTGGGGAAGTAGGCGTGCGGGGTGGGCGGGGTCGGTTAGCACGGGCTGTCACGCGCGTTGGGAGCGCGGGAGAAGGTGAGATCGTCGGAGTGGGCATGCGTAGGTGTGGAGGGGAGAGGGCGGTGGTAGTGGGTTGTCCTGTGGGGGTGGCGGGGTGGGCGGGGCACGTGGGCTTGGGTGGAAAGGGTGAGATGGCGGAGGGAAGGGGTGAGGGTGAGCGAGGCGTGGTGGGTGAGATGTCAGGTGAGGTGCAGGGGGTGGTGGAGGCGGTGGAGGCTGAGGTGGTAGGGGAGCTGGAGGGGGATGGCGAGGAGGAAACATAGCACTCGTATGTGGAAGTGACAGGCGGTGCGGGAGCAGGGGGGGGTTGAGGGTGTGAGGTCGGTAGCGGTGGTGAAGTGGCAGGAGAGTTGGCTTGGAGGGTAGGTGGCGAGGAGGGAGTGCGATCTTGTGGTGCCATCCCGGTGTTTGGTGGTGGAGTGGTCTGGGCTGTAGCAGGGCTCTGTGCTAGTGGTGTGGGGTGGGCGGTGGGTACGAAGCTAGGGGATGGTGCGGGTGTGGGGGCGATGGCGGATGGTGTGCGGTGCTGAAACCGTGGTGGCCTGGCAGGGGCTGTGGAGTGGGATGTGGCAGGTGGTGTGTACCATCGGAGCAGAGGAATGGTGGGGTGAAGTGTAGGGGGAGAGAGAGACGGTGGTGGTGGGGAGATGCGGCCTCGCGGGGTTGTTTGAATGCTCGGGGATGAGGAGGAGGGTGTGATAGGTAAGGTGAATGAGTTAACCGTGTGGGCGGGGAAAGCGAACGGTGGTGAAGTGATGGTGGTGGGTGGCGCGGGGTGGGAGGTGGAAGGCAGTAGACGGGGGGAGGTGGTTTTAGGAAGTAGGTTAGGGGAAGATGTGTAGAGGGTCCTAGGAGGCCTGTGAAGAGGGAGGCCGGTTTTGTGTTGAGGGGGTATAGTGGTGTGTGGGGTGGGAAGGTTAGAAGTAGGGGCAGGAATAGGGGAAGGTAGAACAGAAGAGATAGTGAGAGGGGAGGAAAAGGAAAGATAACGTTCTCCCCTGTCGTAGACTGGGGGAGAGGTGAGGTGGCTCCCGCCATTACGGTGGGATGCGGGGGCAATGGGGGGGCACTTTTTGTGTTTCCCCTTTTGTATTTTCTTCCCCTGAGGCTTAGGGGAATTTGCGTATGGTGGGGAGGTTTGTAAGCGCCCTCGTGTCATTTGGCTGCACTGGGCAGCTTCTAGCTGCTCACGGATGTCGTGGATCGGGCATCCGTGGTAGCACGGAGAAAATTCCCACCGGTTGACGGTGATGAGGTCAACGGGGAATTGATTTTTTTCGCCGATGTGTTGAGGGGTGGCATGGACGGCTAAAAGGAGCCTCATTAAACTGATATCTTTATCCATGTCTCCCGTTGGATCATCGATAGTGAAGTGTTGTCTCAGAACACTTGGGAGTACTCTGAGCAGAGTATTAAATGTATGCTGATTCCGGGTTTCATCTTCTGCCTCCGGGTAGGCAGCAGTAACCAGACGTATTGCCTGTATCAGGGTATTATCTAAATCCCCGTCGAATGAAAAGCTATCCAATGTGGATAGAGCCACTACTTTCCCCAATGATGGGGTGATGGTTTGTACAGTGAACTTTGTAAAGTTCTGCCAGGTAAGTTCTGGGACGATTTTCGGCGCTATGTTCGCCGCCTTTTTACTCAACAGTGGTAGTGTGACTGGAATTTTTTGTTGGTCATTTTCAAAGCCAATATCCAATAAGGGTTTAATTATTGCCAGATATGTGTGTATATCATACTGGTCGGGGTCAAACTTGGGTAACTGAACGTGCGGTTTAGTTGCCATTTTGCCAAATATTTCCTGATTACCTCTCTCTTACGCCCGGGTCTAGAACCACCGCTGGACACCAGTGTAATGCTAGGTGAAATTAGGCTCGACTTCTCGTTCCTATTTCACCTAACGTGGAGCGGGGTCCTCTTTCGAGACCGGAGCTAGTGCAATAAAGAGAGGCAGGACACAAAACCTCTAGGCAACAACCTTTACACGTATATTACCACAGTCAGACACAGGACAAATCAGCAGATATTACAGCACAATATGTAGCAATATAAAACCTTATCTAGGATATGTGTATCTCGCAGGATACTTGCTTCTCTGATACTAATGACAACACAAACAATCCTAGTGTATCAGGAGTGCAGTAAATATAGGCGCGTGCGCGGAGGCGCGGGGAAGGGGTTGACACTCACTAGGAAATGATAGGGGAGGTGCGGGGAGTGACTTGTGACGGCTAGGAGATAGTTATGGTAATACTAGAAGGCGGCAGATATTAGCCGTGACGTTTATATGGTTTCCACTAGCCAAAATACTTTGCTAATTGATTTTATCCTTGATTTACACTTACTTGAGATATGAGAGTGCGAGCGGGTGGTAACAGGATTTATGGGTAGCGTGGGGGAAGGAGAGAATACTATTAATACTTCCTTTCACAATATTTCTTCACAGTAATGGGGGTATGTCTTTATAGGCACAGGCTTATTAATTGTATAACAGAGATGTCACTCGCACGTATAGTAAATCAGATCTTCTTCCACAGCGTGGGGGAAGGAGAGAATACTATTAATACTTCCCTTCACAATATTCCTTCCAGTAATGGGGGTATGTCTTTATAGGCACAGGCTTATTAATTGTATAACAGAGATGTCACTCACACGTATAGTCAATCAGATCTCGTTCCACAGCGTGGGGGAAAGATACAATACTATTAATACTTCCTTTCACAATATTCCTTCACAGTAATGGGGGTATGTCTTTATAGGCACAGGCTTATTAATTATATAACAGAGATGTCACTCACACGTATAGTCAGTCAGATCTTGTTCCACATTCTCGTCCTTTAACTTCTCACTGTGATCTGATTTACCCCGATATTCACTATATGAAATCACTGCACAATCCTTACATTAGGGGAAAATCACACTTAACCTAAATCACTCATATTACAATATCACACGTATTCATGTCATCGGTGATCCTGCTGGGCTAGGGGCACCGTCAATGCGGGGCGTACCGAGAGGGCACGGGACAGCTCGCCAGGGCGTCCTCTCGTGTCCTGGACTCCCCGTGGCTTCCGGACGTGGCTCCGGCGTGTGGCCCTCGGGACTGGGGCCGAATAGCTCCAAGAACCTCTGAGATAGGTCCCGGCGTCTTGGGGGCATAGAGAGATCACGCCCGGGTGTCCTGGGGAGGACTGAGAGAGACTGTGGGCTGCGGTCTCCAGCGTCTAGGGGCGCCGATAGGGAAGGGCTGCGGCAGCTACTTCCACTGGGGTCCGTCAGGTGCGTCTGCTCTAGAGCCAGGCGTAGGGAACACAGACCAGGGGAGGCTGGGAGGCCTGTCTGGGTCACTCTGGGACAGGAAGCCTGGGCCTCAGTCTCCTGCTGTGGGGACGTCTCTCTATTCTGCACGCCCTCGGAGCGACCGTAGATCGTCTGACGAGGGAGGGAGCGACCATGGATCGTCTCTACCGGAACACCTTGGGAGCGACCATAGATCGTCTCTACCGGTGCACCTTGGGAGCGACCATAGATCGTCTCTACCAGAGCACCTTTTTTTTTTTTTTTAAATAACAGAACGGAGGAAGGAAAAACAAATGGAGAAAAAAAAATAATCCATACACCAGATTAGTGGTGTCCTCTGTTCATAAAATATCTGTAACAGTTAGACTTGAACAGTTGTAGGTTGAAATTTGGAGGAAAACAACTCTGGGGAAGCGAGTTCCAGAGAGATGCAGTTCGGGGAATGAAAGAATTCTGATAGATAGAAGTTCTGCAATATGGTTGAGTGACATTCCAGTCATGAGCGCTACCAGATGCCCATGTAGCACGAGGGAAGGCATGGAGAGGTGGCACCATGGACGCAACTTCGTCTGAGCATTTGCCAAAAAAATATCTGTAAAATAATGCAAGGGAGGCAACATTCCTTCTTACTTGCAGGGGAGGTAGTTTATATGTAATGGCAGGGTTGTTAATGATTCTAACAGCTTTATTCTGAATTTTGTCTAGTTGTCTTAATGCAACCTCTCCACAACCATTCCACAAGGGTGAGCAATATTCAAGCTGAGAGCGCACATGACTCTTATAAATTATAGCTAACTGCTCATCGGCGAAGAAGTTACGGACTCTGTACAATAATCCAAGTTTCTTTGAGGCGGTTTTAGCAAGTGATCTGACATGAGAGGTCCAGCTGAGGGCACTGTTAAGTGAGACACCAAGAATTTCAATACTTTTGGAGATTGGAATATTAGTAGCACTGAAGGTAATGTACGAATCTGGCAATATCTGTCTATTAGTAAACTGTATATATTTAGTTTTACTAGCATTAAAAGAGACAAGGTTGTTTTGTCCCCATTCACTGACTGTAGATAGATCTTGATTTATGGAGATGGGAGTGACCATAGATCGTCTCTACCGGAACACCTTGGGAGCGACCATAGATCATCTCTACCTGAACACCTTGGGAGCGACCATTGATCGTCTCTACCTGAACACCTTGGGAGCGACCATTGATCGTCTCTACCTGGACACCTTGGGAGCCACCATAGATCGTCTATACGGAAACACTTTGGGAGCGACCATAGATCGTCTATACGGAAACACTTTGGGAGCGACCATAGATCGTCTCTACCAGAGGGGCGCCATCTGGAGTTTATTTTCTAACTCCATTCCTAGCTAGATCAGCAATTCCACTACACGAAGGTAGTGTCCTTCTCCTACGGTGGCGGCGGCGTGGTGGCTGCATGTCACAGGGGCACACGGCCCGGGCTGAGATGTGTCGCTGTTGCCCGGAGTGGTGGTGGCTGGTGGCGGCTACCCCGTGGGGTCCGTGTGGGGGTGTCGGCATATCTGTGGGCACACTACACTGTTCTTGGCTTGCCCTGTCGTCAGGGATACTATGGTATTCATCGGGGGCACTGTTTTTCAAGCCACGCATTTTAGGGTTATTCACACACACTATAATTACACTTTACAATGGGTTAAGGTTCTATAAGTGAATGTGACTGTCTTTCATTAAAATCCAAAAGGTCTTAATGCACTGGTACAATAGGGATGTATAGGCTTAATGGGCCAGGGGAGGAATATTACTATAAAAGAACAGGGGGAGCAGATCACTATAATTTACTGGCTGGGCTTGGCGCGGCGACTCTCGCCCGTGCGTGCACTGGTAAGGGGGAACTCCTCTATTCTGGGCTGGGGGAACAACACTAGATTCACGGGCCCAGAATTTATAGTCTTTATTCAAGGGAAAGTAATCACGGACACATATAGATGGGATCCCTCTTATTCACTCTGTCACTGTATCACTGTCCCTGTCTCACTGTAGGAGGGAATGTCACTAATCTTGCCCGATTTTCTGGGGCGATATCACTCTGTCACTTTAAGGGGACCTCCGGGGGCTCTACCCGTGGCGGGAATCACCGTACCCGCTGGGGGGAGACTCGACCCGGGTCCGATCCACTGAGGCGTTGCAGGGAGACCCTCTTGCCTGGGGTCTCGACCTGTTGTAGACCCTCTTCTCAGGGTCCCGTCGTAGTGGTACAGGGAGGCCCGTCTATGTGGGGCCTCGACCTGTTGTTGTGGCCCTCAGGACTGGAGCCAAACAGGTGGAGCAGTCGTGTCTGGCGTCGGAGGGTCTGCGGCAGGAGGAGGACAGCGTTGGTAGGCTGCTGGGCTCGCCTGGGGGTCTGGGGACTGTGGAGGTCTGTCAGGGGACGCGCCGTCAGGTGTGGGCTGCGGCCTCATCTCCTGTGGGTGCCTGGGGAAGACAAGAATCTCCCGGGAGTGGGAGGTAGGTCCCGACTGGGACTGGGTCTTTGCTCAGGGGACACCTTCGGGGCAACTCTCCCGGGTGGTGTCCAGCTACTCCTTCAGGAGTTGGCTGAATATAGAGGACACACGGAGGCCGTGTTCTCTCTCTTACACAGGGAGGGTAGCACAGAGGCGACTCTCTCTCTCTTGTCTCTGACACAGCCGTGGCGCCAGGTCGATCGGCCCTGGGACCCACTTTTGGCTTTATACAAGGGGCTCTTACCCTTGGGGTGGCTAGGGGTGTTGGCCCCGTATAGTCCACTATTGGGCCTCCTGCCCTGTTTGTGATAGAGGGTATTTCTCCCTCGTGTTCATCAAAGGACCTCCTGTCCTGGTAGTGGCAGAGGGTATTTCTCCCTCGTGGCTCACTGTGGCAGAGGGTACTGGACCCTCGTGGCTCACCAGAATAGTGGCAGAGGGTGGTGTTCCCTCGTGGCTCACTGTGGCAGCAGGTGCGAACACCTCGTGGCTCACCAAGGGACCTCCTGCCCTTCTGGGGTGAAGCTGTGGTCGTCACCACAAAACTACTATCACCACAAAACTGCTGTCGATGGTCAACCCGCCGTGTAAGTTGTTGCGGATCTAGGCTCACCTGGCGTTGGGGCAGTTGCGAGAAGAAGGGGCACAGGTCAGTGGTGGTTGGATGACCCTCTTGTCCTGGGTCATTAACCTGTCCGTTATCTCCTCCTCGGGTGGTGGGGTGGTGGTGGCCGGGTGGTGGTGGGGGGGTGGGGGGGGCGGAAGGTCCGGCCGCGGGCATTTTAATTATCTTCCTCAGCATATCTTCATTTACATATGTGAATGCTATTCTCATATTAGCAAGCAATGTATGCATGTTTCGTACCTTCTCACTAATGTGATCATCAGGAGATAGTCTGTTACTGATAATTACTCCTAGGTCCTTCTCCTTTTCTGATATGTGTAGGGTTGATCTTCCTAACTTATAATACCAATCTGGTCTTTTCTCACTTTTACCAAATTTTATTACATGACACTTATCCACATTAAATTCTATTTGCCATTTATTGCTCCATTCATGAAGCTTGTTTAATTCCTCTTGCAGCTCTTTGCAAGAATCTATGTTAGTAATTTTCCTTTGTATTTTTGCATCATCTGCAAACGTATTTAGATAGCTTCCTCTCTGCCTTATATATTCACTTTAATACCCACCCAACCCCTTTGAAGTGTCATATAGTCAATAAGTGGCTTGGTGCTAGCTTTTCCTTTTCCTTTTTTTTTTTTTTTTTTTCCAATTATCCAATCCCTTTAGTTTTGAGAAATCTTACATCTCCCTTTAGTTTTGAGAAATCTCACATAAGAGTGTTAGGCTAGTCCAGTGTAGTTCAAGTTCAGTCAATGTGAAATAAAAGTTAGCCTCATAATTTCATTTATGGAAAAGTACTTTTAATTCCAAACACTATGAAAACAGTATGCACTCCAGCAGGGTATACTTAGTGAAGTTTCCTGTTCGCACTGTTACAGCACTTCTACTGATTCAATGGTTAAGGATAAAGTAAAAACCCTTATCAGTTACGTTACTGAGATCACTTCAGATACTAGTTGTTGTGAGAAATTAAAAGAAAAATCCTAAGTTAGGTTATTCAGCACATTGGGTACATTACTACACATCACTGATTGGCATATTTTAATACCAATTGTTTGTTTAAATCTGCACACACCTGTAGTAACATAAACCCTGTCGTGTCCAGAAGCACAGGATATATTTATATACTGTATTATCAGTGGAAATGCATTGAATACAGTAATAAAAAAAAAAAAAAAAAAGCAAAAGTTAGCACCAAGCCAATGAAAATATGACACTGAGGTGGAAGGTGGTTGGGTGGTTATTAAAGTGAAAATATAAGGCTGAGAGATAAGACACATGAAGTACAAGAGGAGGTGAATAATAAGAGCCAGTACCAAGCTAAAACAATGACTACACGGCACTATAATGGAAGAGGGTTTGGTGGGTATTAAAGTGAAAATGTAAGGCAGAAAGGTAAGACAGATAAAGTACAGGAGCAGAGTGGGAAGAGGGGAAGGATGAAGATTAAAGTGCCCCTTTTAGGCGGTTTTTACGACAAGCAGGGATACTGAGGAGGTATTCTATCCCCCCCTCCCCAGGAGGAAACTTAGTCATTGAGTGGCTTGGTGCTCGCTTTCCTTTTTTTTTTCCTTTATTCCATTCCATTTCATTCCATTCCATTCATGAGTCCTTTATTCATCCCTCTTAACCACCTGTGAGGTCTACAAATACCTGTACACTAGTCAAATTTAACACAATGAGAACTACTCAGCTACAGACCAGTATCACTGACCAGTGTTGTAAGATACTAGAACAGCTGATAAGGGAAGTTTGGGTAAAACATATAGAACATGGTATGATAAAAGAGAGGCAGTTCGGTTTTAGGAAGGGAAAATCATGTGTTACTAATCTTCTAAGCAATTATGACAAAGTTAGAGAAACATTACAGAAAAGAGAAGGATGGGTGGACAGTATCTATTTAGATTTTAAGAAAGCATTTGACAGAGTACCGCACCAAAGACTTTTACGGGAGCTGTACTATGAAGGAGGTATCCAAGGCAATCTCCACTGTTGGATGCAGGATTTTCTCAGAAAAAGGGAAATGAGAACAATATTAAGGGAAAATTACTCATCATGGAGGGAAGTGACCAGGGGAGTTCCAAAGGGCTCAGTTATGCTTTTAGTATACTGTATTATGTTTTTAGTATATATAAATGGCATAGATAGTAATATTGGAAACGGAAGCTATCTAAATATGTTTGAAGATGATGCAAAAATTCAAAAGAAAATTACTAACATAGATTCTTGCAAAGAGCTGCAAGAGGAATTGAACAAGCTTCATGCATGGAGCAATAAATGGCAAATGGAATTTAATGTGGATAAGTGTCATGTAATATAATTTGGTAAAAGCGAGAAAAGACCAGATTGGTATTATAAGTTAGGAAGATCAACCCTACACATATCAGAAAAGGAGAAGGACCTAGGAGTAATTATCAGTAACAGACTATCTCCTGATGATCACATCAGTGAGAAGGTACGAAACATGCATACATTGCTTGCTAATATGAGAATAGCATTCACATATATAAATGAAGATATGCTGAAGAATTAATGAAGATATGCTGAAGAAGATATTCATCAGACCAACTCTGGAGTATGCCTCACAGGAGTCTGGAATCCTCATCTCAAAAAACACAGACAAGATTGAAAAAGTACAACGGGCCACTACAAGATGGGTACCGTACCAAGCTTAAGGGATTTAAGTTACTGAGAAAGACTGGAAAGATTGAATTTACCAACGCTGTAGGGGAGGAGGAGGAGACATGATTATGCGATATAAATGCATATCAGGGGAACAGAAAATAGACATAAATGAATATATATGTGTGAAGCATCAGCAAGAGGACATTGCAAAATACAGCATAAAAAGAGAGGTGATAAAGATGTAAGGAAATTCAGTTTCCCTAATAGGACAATTGATCAGTGGAATGCACAACAGAATGAGGTAGTGTGCCAAAACTATTTATAATTTCAAGGATATGTATGATAAAAATGGTTTAATACACGGGACAGTACGAGCTTGACTCATTCCTGTAAAGATACATAGCTAAGGCAATCCTCACGCATAACTCGTCCCCAGATGATTAATTATATCTATGTTTATCCAACCTAACTCATTCATACCTTAGAAATTCGAATTTTTACTGCTTTCCGCCTAACCTAATTTAATTCAAGGGCGGAAACTACCCGAGAAAGCTTTCAGACGAATGATAAGAGAAGCCGGAATGACCATCTGCCGTTTGTAAACAAGGGGCGAGAGGCTCCGATCATGTTACCCCTACAGAGATCAGAGGACAAATGGCATATTTGTGGCGGCATCTGGCAACCCCCGCGCATGCGCCGTAGGGGGCAGACAGGGGGACAGATTATAATGCTACACCGGCGGGGAGTCCATGACGGAACCCATACTGACGATCAGAAAGAAGGTTGTGATAGGACAGATGCTTTAATAAAATTTTTCTATTATGAATTGACTCGAATACTTTTGGGATACAGGATCTTAAAGCAATTGGACTAAAATGCCCGCCGTGCCCGCCGCCGGACCTCCCACCTCACCACCCCCCACACCACCACCGGGCCGCCACCGCACCACCACCCCAGGAGGACACACTGGAGAGTTTAGAGACCCCAGTCAAGAGGGTCATCAGGACATTACGGTCCTGGGTCCTTGTTCCCCGCAATTGTCCCAACCCCAGGTGATCAGGGGAAGTAGACTACATTGCGGGCAGAGCAATGATCACCAGAATAGGGATGGAACTGAACCAGATTCAGTTCCAGGTAACACCGTATTGACGGCTTTGTTACACCCTCTAGGGCAGGAGGCCCAAGGGCAAGAGGCCCAAGGCTACAGCCTTATAAAGTGTGTGAAGGGGAAGGCGACCCCAGGCTCCGGTCTTAGGACACCAGAGAGAGAGAGTTGCCCCAGCGCATCACTCTCTTGCTGTTCTCCCCTTCAGGAGCAACACCCCATTGTCGGTCGTAAGCCGCAGCGCGAGGACGGCCCCGTACGTCCGGCAGTTGTTCCTGATCGGATAGATCAGCTTCCGGCTACGGCCAGAGTACGGACCAGGGTAAAGAGCCCATGCTACCGTACGTGTAGCACTTCCCTATTACGGAAGCAACACCCCGTAGTCGGTCCTAAGCCGCAGCGCGAGGACATCCCCGTCCGTCCGGCAGTTGTTCTCCGTACGAGTAGGCACTCGGCTCCGGCCGGGGCATGTACCAGGGTAGAGAAGCCCCTGAAGGTAGACTCAATCCGTATTGGAGAGAGTGTGGCCTCTGTGCCCCTCACTTCGGCTTGTCTCCTACTATGGGAGCAGCACCACGCAGGCGGTCACAAGCCGCGGTGAAAGGACGGCCCCGTCTGCCCTACAGGTGTTCCCCATACGCCGGACAAGTTCACAGCTACAGCCAGAGTACGTGACAGGGGAAGGCGACCCCAGGCTCCGGCCTCCAGATGTACTGGAGAGGACACGGGTAACGTGAGTCCTCCTCCAGCCTCTTTCCCTTCGGGGAGCCCTTCATCACCACCCGGGAATATAGCCCCGGAGGAGACGCTAGAGTAGTGGCAAGGCCTGATATCGGGCTTACCGCCTACACCCGGGAGTTCCTTGTTCCTGTCCGAGCCCCATAGGAGACGCTGCTGCAGCCCAGTCCTGACGGCGCCTCTCCCCCTTGGTGCCCGCAGTCCCAGGACGCCCAGGCCAGACTCTCCAACTCCTGATGAAGGCGATCCAGGCTCCCTCGCTCCTCAGAGTCAGAAACGGCTGGCCCGATTACTCTGGCTGTTTGGCCCCAGTCCCGAGGGCCACCTATCAGGTCAAGGCCCCCAGACCAAAGGGCCTCCCTGCACCCCACCGGCGCGGCCCTAGTAAGAGGGCCGCTTCCCAGGTCGAGGCCCCCAGACAGGAGAGCCTCCCTGCACCCCACCTTCGAGTGCGACCTAGAGTGACTATTACCCAGGAAACAGGAAAACAGTGATTCACCCCCCCCTCTTTGAGTCAAGAACAACTGGGGAAAAAGAACAGTGCACAGTGACTCTGTAAGAAACCGTAGTCAATAGTGGCCTATCGGAACTCAGTGTTGACAGGACAGAAAGTGAACTTCGTGTAATTATCCCAGTCCCCCCCCCCCATGTAAGAGAGTCAGAGAGTTTTCTGTGAACACCTGAGGTAAGGGCACGCGGGCCAGTCAAAAGCCTAAGTGTACGTGTCTCCGTGACAAGGTGACAGCGGCGAGTGTCGCTATCCGCACCCTACCTCATTTATAGTAATATTCCCCATATAGACTCCCAACCTTGTTTATTCCTTATGTAAACAATTCTATTTATATCCTGCCTCCAAGTGACGTATAAACCATATTGTAGATAATTCACGATCTCCCTGTATGAACATTGTAGTGTGTATTCGGTATGACTCTACTTTGTGGTGCCAAGTGTTAACTCTGTGTCTTTGTGTCCCTGTATCTCAAATACCACTCTACGTGTATTGTTACGGTTAGAATTAAGGTAATTGATGTGTTAAGGTATACTGCCTGGTTTTTATGTCCTGTTCCTTTGTTGGTGCTTTACTTCCGGTCCGGAAAGAGGACCCCGCTTCAGTAGCTAGTGTTTTTACGACGAGAAGTCGCCTTAATAACACAGCATAACACTGGTGGCAAGCGGTGGTTCTGGATCCGAGTAAAAACACGGAGGAACGATAAAAAGGAAACTTGCACAATGGCAGCCAAACCGCACATCCAATTACCGAGATTCAACCCGGACCAATGCGACATAGAAGTGTATTTAGATATGGTCAAACCCCTCCTAGACATAGGGTTCGACTCAGACAGAGAAAAGATTGCAGTCACACTACCTAACCTGGGAAAAATAATCGCTACTGTCGCACCAAAAATCATCCCAGAACTGTCATGGGATCAATTCTCACAAATAGTGAGACAGGCTTTCACGCCATCAATAGGCAGAGTTGTTGCCCTCTCTCAACTCGACGCCCTCACCTACGACGGGAACCTGGACGATACATTCGTCCAGGCTCGGCGCCTCGTCAGCGCTGCTTATCCCGAGGCACCTACAAATGCCTGAGATATACATACATTTAATGCCCTACTGAGGATTCTCCCTAGCACAGTCAGGGAGCACTTCTCAATCTATGATCCCTCAGGGGACATGGAAAACGACCTGGAACTCGTCAGACGTCTCCTCGCCGCCCGTCCCATACCACAGCCACTCCATGCGGTGACACGATTCCCGACAAAACAAAACCCTCCGCCCAAACCCAAGCTGCCGCCTCACCAGCCAACTACGGAGCCATCTCCTACTGTGCCTAGGGCTTACCCGCAGAAAAAACGCCCCAACCCCAAGGAACAAGGAAATCTCATGACGATAAATCCTTGTGAGTTCACGGCTTGCAGTCGCGCCTGCCCCTTGCACGACATAAGAGAACAGGAGCAGAAACTTTCACCAAGGGAGCAAGAAAGTCTCCTCCCTAGACGACGACGCCCTGGAAGATGACCCACCACCAACACACTACTCGGGAACGGACGATGACGACCACGACGACCCCACTCCGCAACAGATGGATTTTTAGGCCCACCCCCGCACCTCCCCATGGTGGCGGGGGACACCTCACAAAGCTACAGACCCCCAGTCTACAACAAGATTTGGCTGAACGGGGTCAAGGCGCGATTACTGGTGGATACGGGAGCAGCCAGATCGTGCCTCTACTCCCACTTCTACTCCCGCCACACCTCTGCATTCGGGTCCCTTCTCCCCACTTCAGCCAACCTCGTCGACGCAGGGGATGGCCTCCTGCCTATCCGTGGGGAAACACGGGCCCTTCAAACCAACACCCACCAACAATTATCCACTAACCACCCATTCATCATATTTGACTCGACATGCGATCAATATGATGGATATCTCGGGCTGGACCTGCTCCAAAAACTCCACGCCACCATTGACTGCCATCAGCGCCGCCTCCACTTCAGTCCAGCCCGTCCCAACCAAGCATCAATCAACAAGAAAAAACATCAAAGAAAAATCAAGAACACCACCCCTCCCTCACCACGCAAACACACACAACCCTCAAACACTCACCTGCCCCAACCCAACCGTACATCTGACCCCAACCCAACCTCTCACACTGCCTCACTCCATCCTCCTCCATCACCACCCGCCACCACACATCATCTGGACCCCTCCCCATCTTTTCCTGCCACTATCGCCTCCTCAATCACCATTCCACCCCACCATGAAGCTTGGGTAAAACTGAACAAACCTTCAGGTACCTCCGTCCTCTTCTCACCATCCATCCCCACCGGGCCACTCTCCTCCTGTTTAGTAAGCCACACCTTCCTTCCCCCACATGCCCACGAAATCCGTATCGCCAACGTCGCCACAACCCCACTAACCCTACCAAGAGGACTCATCATCGGCGACACAGAAGAAGCCGAACCATGCCAAGCACCACCCCTGGACCATCCCACTCTCCCTGACCTACCATCACACCTATCCCCTGCCCAAACCAACAGCCTCCAACAACTCCTCCTGGACTTTCAGGACCTATTCTCCTCCGGCCCAACCGACCTCGGCCATACTACCTATCTCAGCCATGAGATACACACGACCGGACCTCCAATTCGCCAACCATCACGACGAAAAAATCCAAAGCAATGGGCAGAAGACCGGCAGGTCCAGGATATGCTAGATGCCGGCGTTATCATCAACTCCACTAGCCCATGGTCCTCACCAGTTGTACTTGTACGGAAAAAAAATGGGACAATGCGCTTTTGCGTAGACTACCACCGAGTCAACGACGTCACGATCAAAGATGCTATGCCCCTACCCCAAATCGACGACTCACTGGACTCCTTACATGGCTCGACATGGTTCTCCACCCTAGACCTGCAATCGGGTTATTGGCAAGTCCCTGTACACCCCGACGACAAACACAAAACCGCCTTCTCAACATCAAACGGGAAGCATTATGAATTCAACGTTCTTCCCTTCGGACTCTGCAAAGCCCCTGCCACATTCTCCCGCCTAATGGAGTCAGTTCTCAGTGGACTAACCTGGGAGACTTGTTTGGCGTATCTGGACGACGTCATCGTTTTCAGTCGTACCTGGGCCGACCACCTCCACCGCCTCAAACAAGTGTTCCACCGTATACGCCAAGCAGGGCTAAAACTAAAACCAACAAAGTGCGTCTTCGCCGAGAGGTCTGTCTCTTTCCTTGGACACCTAATTAATGCTGAAGGCATCTCACCAGACCCAAATAAACTACGTGCCATCGCCGACATTCCCCTACCTCGTGACGTACACGAAACTAGAGCCTTCCTAGGCTTAACATCATACTACAGCCGGTTCGTCAAAGGATTTGCTGATATCGCCAAACTCCTACACGACCTAACAAAAAAGGGCGAGCCGTTCGTATGGACCGAACCAAGGAAAACTGCATTTACCACCCTCAAGTCCAAGTTAACCTCTGCCCCAGTAGTCGCTTTCCCAGATTACAACCTCCCATTCCACCTGTATACCAACGTATCACTCATCGCCATATGGGCTGTCCTTGCACAAGTACAAGATGGGCAGGAGCATATCATCGCTTGTGCCAGCCGCACCCTAAATCCCGCAGAACGAAACTACGCGGTTACCAAACGCGAGTGCCTGGGGATCATCTGGTCCCTAGAATACTTCCGTTCCTACATCTCAGGCACCCATGTGATAGTCATTACAGACCACCAATCCCTACAATGGCTACGGCAATCAAACACCACCAATGCACAACTGATAATGTGGCGAGAGACACTCGAGGAGTATGATTTCGAGATCTCATACCGACAAGGCAAACTCCACACCAACGCCGACGCCCTGTCCCGTCTACCAATCAATGCAATCTCGACAGAGCCAGACCTGGTCCAAATGTGGCACAACAAACAACGCCCTACCTGGATCCCACCGAACACATTCACTAAACTCCACCCACACGGCGAACACCTGTTCGATCCAAACGGACACATCGTCCTAAGCCCCACCACTGCCCACGACACCATGCTCCACCTCCATGCCCATAACGGCATCCACCTGGGAACAAAGAAACTCCTACAAGTCTTTACCGACATGTACTGGACCCCTAATCCATTCACCATCGCCAAGAACATTATACAATCATGTCGAGCCTGTGCTTTAGGAAAGGATATCGCCCGGACACCAGACCCTTCAGGAAAATTAACAGCACATAAACCATGGCAACTACTCTCCTTAGACGTCGTCGGCCCCCTCACACCCAAAGCAGGGTACAAATACATAATCACGTTCGTGGATGTATATTCAAAGTTTATCATTGCATGCCCCGCCAAAGATTACAGTGCAGTATTAGTTGCTGATGCCCTCACCCGACATGTCTTCCCTTATTTTGGTATTCCCCAAGCACTGCACTCAGATAACGCCCCAGAATTTACGGGAAAAGTCTGGGAAGAACTGGCAAACATATTCGGATATCACATCTCCCACTCATCCCCCTACTGGCCCCAGGGTAACAGCATCTGCGAGAGAAGCCATCGCTCCCTTATGAACCAGGTCCGCACACGCATTATGCAAACAGGAAACGAAGACTGGCCTGCCCACGTCAAGATCATCCAATGGGGTTTAAATACATGCCCACGAGAAGACGGGATAACTCCACATGAAAGAGTTTTTGGAGAATCGCCACTACTCCTACCACTCCGCCACCACCTACAGCCACCCACCCCACCCTCCACTACCGACCCTCTTCACCACCTCAAACGCCGCCTCCACCATCTACATTCTCAACAAGACCTAGCACCCGACATGACCCACTCCAACCCATACAGACCTGGTCAGTCCGTAGTTGTCACAAACCTGCCTACCCCCTCCAAAACCTCCCCCCGATTCAATGGACCCTTCAGAATTGTTCGAGTACCCAAACCATACCAAGTCATTATAGATCAACAGGGACAGCACCGCACATACAGAAATCACCACGTGTGGCCCTTCCACCCACCCGCCACTGACCATCCCGTGCCAGGCCTATCTGCACCCCTGCCTGCACACCTGTCCATCCCGACCTTTCTCAGAATTACCCCCCAAACTCCTACTCCTACTCCTTCTCACCCCCTCCCTCAAACTCACCAACACCCAGCCCACCCCCTGACACCCCACCACCACAGGCCGAAACCACCACCCCTTCACAACTCACAACTCACCTACCTAACACCTGTCCACCCACCACCTCCCAACCCACACCGCCCATGCCACCCACATCACCACCACCGCCAAAACCCCCCCCCCCAAAAACCTCACCACTCACCACCCCACCACCTCCACACCCACCCCCCCCTCCCCCATGACCACTCTCATTATACGCGCCACACCGCGCCCCCAGCCATCTCCCCCGTTAACCTCCGCACACCCTCACCACCACCACGTGCACAACCACCATCGCCACCCACACCCACCGTCACTACCACCACCACCAGATCAGGACGCCTCTCACGTCCACCCTTGAGGTACACCCCAACACCTCCGCCAATCACACACCCATCCCAGCACCCACCCCCTCCACATACCCCCCCAAACACCTCCCCCATAACCCTCCCCCTCCACCAAGCACGATGGAATTTTCCCAAATCCCAATTCCCCAAAGGACAACGCTCCTCCCACCGAATCAGTCCTCATAAAACCACCACCCTCCCGTCACTCTCCAGCATTCAAATTTCATCTCTCCACCAGGCACCATTCCCCGAGATGAAGGTGACGAAAGTGCATTGGCAACCCTACAACCGCCCACAGGCCAGAATCCGGGGCACCCACCACCTGCTCCAGCTCCTACGCCGGACCAACCATCCATCCTCCCTCCAGTTCACGCTCAACCCCAATCAGGAGCCCAACACCTTCACCACCCACTGGGCCAGCCTCACCCAACACCTTACCCCGGCCCACCAGACATCCACCTCCACCACCTACCACCTCCAGTCACGGGGTCGTGATTTCAATGACGTGGAGTGTGGTAAAATGCCCGCCGTGCCCGCCGCCGGACCTCCCACCTCACCACCCCCCACACCACCACTGGGCCGCCACCGCACCACCACCCCAGGAGGACACACTGGTGAGTTTAGTGACCCCAGTCAAGAGGGTCATCAGGACATTACCGTCCTGGGTCCTTGTTCCCCGCAATTGTCCCAACCCCAGGTGATCAGGGGAAGTAGACTACATTGCGGGCGGAGCAATGATCACCAGAATAGGGATGGGACTGAACCAGTTTCAGCCCCAGGTAACACCGTATTGACGGCTTTGTTACACCCTCTAGGGCAGGAGGCCCAAGGGCAAGAGGCCCAAGGCTACAGCCTTATAAAGTGTGTGAAGGGGAAGGCGACCCCAGGCTCCGGCCTTAGCACACCAGAGAGAGAGAGTTGCCCCAGTGCATCACTCTCTTGCTGTTCTCCCCTTCAGGAGCAACACCTCGTCATCGGTCCTAAGCCACGGCGCGAGGACGGCCCCGTACGTCCGGCAGTTGTTCCTGATCGGATAGATCAGCTTCCGGCTACGGCCAGAGTACGGACCAGGGTAAAGAGCCCCTGCTACCATACGTGTAGCACTTCCCTATTACGGAAGCAACACCCCGTCGTCGGTCCTAAGCCGCGGCGCGAGGACGGCCCCGTCCGTCCGGCAGTTGTTCTCCGTATGGGTAGGCACTCGGCTCCGGCCGGGGCATGTACCAGGGTAGAGAAGCCCCTGAAGATAGACTCAATCCGTATTGGAGAGAGTGTGGCCTCTGTGCCCCTCACTCCGGCTTGTCTCCTACTACGGGAGCAGCACGACGCTGGCGGTCCCAAGCTGCGGCGAAAGGATGGTCCTGTCCGCCCTACAGGTGTTCCCCGTACGCCGGACAAGTTCACGGCTACAGCCAGAGTACGTGACAAGGGAAGGCGACCCCAGGCTCCGGCCTCCAGACATACTGGAGAGGACACGGATAACGTGAGTCCTCCTCCAGCCTCTTTCCCTTCGGGGAGCCCTTCATCACCACCCGGGAATATAGCCCCGGAGGAGACGCTAGAGTGGAGGCAAGGCCCGATATCGGGCTTACCGCCTACACCCGGAGTTCCTTGTTCCTGTCCGAGCCCCGTAGGAGACGCTGCCGCAGCCCAGTCCTGACAGCGCCTCTCCCCCTTGGTGCCCGCAGTCCCAGGACGCCAGGCCAGACTCTCCAACTCCTGATGAAGGCGATCCGGGCTCCCTCACTCCCTGGAGTCAGAAACGGCAGGCCCGATTACTCCGGCTGTTTGGCCCCAGTCCCGAGGGCCACCTATCAGGTCGAGGCCCCCAGACCAAAGGGCCTCCCTGCACCCCACCGGCACGGCCCTAGTACGAGGGCCGCCTCCCAGGTCGAGGCCCCCAGACAGGAGAGCCTCCCTGCACCCCACCTTCGAGTGCGACCTAGAGTGACTATTATCCAGGAACAGGAAAACAGTGATTCACCCCCCCTCTTTGAGTCAAGAACAACTGGGGAAAAAGAACAGTGCACAGTGACTCCGTAAGAAACCGTAGTCAGTAGTGGCCTATCGGAACTCAGTGTTGACAGGACAGAAAGTGAACTTCGTGTAATTATCTCAGTCCCCTCCCATGTACGAGAGTCAGAGAGGTTTCTGTGAACACCTGAGGTAAGGGTGCGCGGGTCAGTCAAAAGCCTAAGTGTACTTGTCTCCGTGACAAGGTGACAGCGGCGAGTGTCGCTATCCGCACCCTACCTCATTTATAGTAATATTCCCCATATAGACTCCCAACCTTGTTTATTCCTTATGTAAACAATTCTATTTATATCCTGCCTCCAAGTGACGTATAAACCATGTTGTAGATAATTCACGATCTCCCTGTATGAACATTGTAGTGTGTATTCGGTATGACTCTACTTTGCGGTGCCAAGTGTTAACTCAGTGTCTCTGTGTCCCTGTATCTCAAATACCACTCTACGTGTATTGTTACGGTTAGAATTAAGGTAATAGATGTGTTAAGGTATACTGCCTGGTTTTTATGTCCTGTTCCTTTGTTGGTGCTTTACTTCCGGTCCGGAAAGAGGACCCCGCTTCAGTAGCTAGTGTTTTTACGACGAGAAGTCGCCTTAAAAACACAACATAACATGGACGATAGTTAGAGGGTTGGGAATGGTCACCCTTCTTTGGGACTGGCTGAATGAGGGCAAACTTCCAGCAAGAAGGAAAGGTACAAGTTGATAGACAAAGGCGAAAGAGTTTGCATAGGCAGGGTGTAAGCACAGAAGCACAGTTCTTGAGAACAACAGGAGGGACTCCATCAGGCTCATATGCCTTATTAGTATTGAGGCCTGTGATGGCAGAAAATACATCAGCTGAAGAAATTTTAATGTTAGCCATGAGGAAGTCAGAGGGGGGAAGTGATGGAGGAACAGCACTGGAATCTTCTAAGATGGAATTGGAGGAGAAAGTCTGAGCAAAGAGATCTGCTTTATCAGTAGAAGAAATAGCTACAGAACCATCAGAGTAGAAATGAGGAGGGAAGGATGATGAGGTAAAGTTGTTAGAAAGCTTTTGGCAAGGCGCCAGAAGGAGCGGGAAAAAATCGAGTAGGAGAGTTGAGAGCATTTAGTACGGATGAAATTATTTTTAGCAGAGCGAAGAACAGACTTAGCACAATTCCTGGCAGAAACGTATAAAAGATGTCATTCAGGGGTGGGTTAGCTCCGGTACCTTTTATAGGCCCTCTCCTTGTTGTGGACAGCATTAGAACAAGTGTGATTATACCAAGGCTTTCTTGCATTAGTCAAAGGATATGAGAAAGGAATATTTGCTTCCATTCCCGAGAGAATAACCTCCGTAATGCGCAAGGCACACTCAGATGGCTCCTGCCCATGGAAGCAATAATTATTCCATGGAAGATCAAAGAAGTACTGCATGAGGGCCTCCCAATCCGCAGCTCCAAAGTGCCACAGACGATGTTTCTTTGGAGGGTCCACAGGATGGAAAGAGTGTTAAGGTGATAAGGTTGTGATCGGAGGAGCCCAACGGAGAGAAAAGATTAACACTGTAAGCAGAAGGATTAGTTGTAAGGAAGAGGTCAAGCATGTTGGAGCTCTCTCCAAGGCGGTCAGGGATACGGGTAGGGTGCTGTACAAGCTGCTCTTGGTCATTAAGGATGGAAAGAGTGTAGGCTTGTTCACCAGGTGGATCAGATTCTTCCAGAAAAGTTACATTCTTCCTATTTCTAAAAATCCTATCTAATTCTTCTTGTGTTATTATATTTACTGGAGAGCCTGTGTCTAAGAACAAAGAAACGTTTTGAACCTCACATACACCTGGTATCAAGATACACTCACTTCCCAACATGCCTCCTATATGAATTTTAGACTTGATTTTCTTTATGAATGGGCGTTTTTTGTCATGACTTGGCCTTCCCCGATTTGAATATGGAAACTAGTTTTTCTACTGTCTTACAATTCCTGGTCCAATGACCTTGGGACTGGTGATGCCTACAGTATGGATCTCACCCTTGCGCCTTTTGTTTATCTTCTTTTGTTTTTGTTATGCTAGGTGTTTTTAGGTCGGCTTCCCGTCCTAGCAACACCTAAGGTATAGCTGGGTTCCCGTTCTAGACAGGAGCTAAGACACAGTGTGAGAGGAACAGGGTATAAAAACACAGGGCAACAACCTTACATGTATATTGCCAAATTCTTAAACAGGGAAGCTAGACAATCCACAAGACTCTATACAAAGGCAAAGCTCGGACTGGCAGATATATATTACAGGTATCATGCAGGATACCGGCAGTCTCGAGGATAGGCGGACAGACACTGTACTTAAGTGAAGTTGGGAGTACACTTAATTCTTGGGCTGCATATATTTTATAATAATCATACACATGTCCCGTGTTCGCTGAGTGGGGCAGGAGTTAGATATTGCTAATGTCTCGCCTTACAGATAGCGGAGTTGAGGTAGTTAAACAGTCACTGTACTCTGATTGTCACTTTCACTTTTACTTCACGGGCATGGAAGTCACAGTCATGGTAGGGGCGAGAGGCAAGGGAGCAGCCGTCCAGTGGCTCACAGGTGTCAGTCCAGCGTCGGCTGAGTCCCCTCAGGTGTCTTCTCGTTTAGGGGGCACGGGACTACTCACAGGGGCGTCGTCCTCCGGAGTGGGCTACGATCGGGTGTGGTGAAGGGCCCCGAACTGGAGGGGCTAGGTACAGGGGTTTGGCCCTTGGGACTGGGGCCATATATCTTCTGTAGGCACTCCTGCAGGCACCCGGTGCGGGAATAGCGTCGCTTCTCGTCCAGGCTGGAGAGGCTGCACCCAAGGATACTAAGGGTGGTATGGAGGGCC
This sequence comes from Coenobita brevimanus, assembly GCF_032717465.1. Lineage (NCBI taxonomy): Eukaryota > Metazoa > Arthropoda > Malacostraca > Decapoda > Coenobitidae > Coenobita > Coenobita brevimanus. Next base: position 18,368,300 of record NC_137012.1, on the reverse strand, counting down.
GGTCTGCTGCAGTCTCGCTCCCGCTGCTTTGCCGTCAGGGTAGGACTGCAGTGTTGCTGGTGACAGGACTCCAACAGGTGCTGCTCGCCTTCAGGTCCCGGCTGGATAGAGTGCGGCCTCGGGGTCGATACAGGTCCTTTCCACCAGTCCGCTATCAGGAGGTTTTCCTTGTGAAGGCTGCCTCGGGCTGGGGAGTTAGAGGTGGTACTCGCTTTTTGACCAGTGGGGTGGCTCAAGCAGGGGTCTCTCTTTGGTTGTGGAGTCACAGGGGGTGAGGGACTTTTGGGATGTCCCTCCCTGGCGCGGCAACTGGCCGTCGCCGAGGTCCCATGGGCAACAGGAGGAGGGTGACTACCGGCCGTCCCTTTCATGTCGGTGCAACAAGTGGCCGTCACTGGAGCCCGACTCCCTCATGGGACCACAGACAAGTGCAGCTGTCAGCCATGACCTGCCTATGGATGTGTCCACAGGCCATCACCAAATTCCTGTGTGAAGGGCGACATGTAGGCGAGGGGCGACCACAGGCTGTCCCCTGTCTACTGGTGCAGCTGCCGTCCGTCACCGGTGTCAAGCCCTTCAAGGCAACTGCAGAAGGAGAGAGGGCGTGCCATGCTCTCCCCGCATGCGGCAACCGGCCGTCACGGGTTCTGCAGGGGGGGTTGACAGCACTCTGAGCTGCTATCAGCCGACTCTTAGGCGTGCGGCAACCAGCCACCACAATTGCATGGCTGGAGGCCGCTGCTGGTGCACAACTACAGGCCTTTGCTGGTGCACAACTACAGGTCGTTGCTTGCATATGGCTACAGGCTGTAGCTTTATTTGTGTGGCTGCCGGCCGTCACCGTGCGGCCGTATGCGACGTATGCCCATATCGCACGGACATCCAGCGCACCCTACCTATTCCTCCATGGTCGCCTCCTGGGGGTGTTGTGATGCCTTCTGTTGCCACGGCTGCTATTTCACCACCGTCGTGGTGGAAAAAGTTACATCCTCGTGACTGGAGGTAGTAGGTCTTGGTGGTGCTGATGTTGTGGTTTGGGGTCAGGTGTTGGAGGAGGGTGGTCTATTGTGTGGTTGTTCGGTTCTCTTCGTGGTGAGGGGTGCAGGTCAGGTAGAGGGTGGAGGCTTGGGAAGAGGTGCAGAGGGTCTGGAGGAGGTGGTGAGGTCCACAGAGGCAGCGCTTCCTGCCACAGTTGGTGCCCAGGTAGCACGTTGGACACTCATGGCTGTAGGTGGTTGCTTCTCCGGTGATCTCAGCTGGATGCTGGCGGCAGAGGTGGGGGTGGCGGTTTTATGCCGTGGAGGAGCGCAGGTGTTTTCTCCAGGGATAGGAGTGGATGGGTATTTCAGCTGGGCTTGGTTTAGTCTGAGGGTGATGGGAGCTGTGATGGAGGTGTGGGGGCTGGTGGTGATTGAGTCTGGTGGGGGAGGGGATGGTGGTGTATCTGGCAGGAGGGCGTGGGAGGTGGCCGAATCAGATGATGGTGGTTTTCAGGGTGGGAGTGGGTGGCGAGATAGGAGTACTGCTGCATGGTGCTCTGGTTGTGTGTCGTGTGGGGTTGTGGTGTCTGGGGTGGAGTTTTGGGGGCAGTGGAGGGAGATGAGGTGCTGCCGGAGGGCGGTGAGGTACAGGTAAGGATTGCAGAGGGTGGTTTGTGAGTCGGTTGTGGATGGTCTGAGCGTGCTCAGACGGAGTGGTGGTGGCGAGGTGGCTGGTAAGGTGGTGTGATGCGCAGGGGTCAAGGGAGGCACCAAGGTGGGAGTGGGGGTTTGGCTATAGGAAGGGATTTGCAGTGGCGGTGAGGCAGGGGGTGGGGTGGGGTGAGGGGTAGGAGATGAGGGAGCTGGTGGTGAGGGGGTGGGTGAAGATGGTAGAGAGGAGGAGAGTGTGAAGCAGCAATTGTAGGAGTCGGGAAGGAGTTGGGGGTAGTGAATGGAGGTGAGGTGGTGTGGGAGGTGGGCGGGGTGAGCTGAGGGGAGGTGCTGGTGCAGAATGGGAGCACATGGCGATTCCTGTATGTTTGTGGGGTGTTATGAAAATCTATTGTGACTTGGTAGGGGTTAGGGACGTGGGTGATGGTGTAGGGACCCATAAAGCGAGGGGAGAGTTTATGGGGAATCGGCAGTTTTGCAACCATCACAGAATCACCTGGTTTGTAGGGGTTTGAGGGGGTGGTGTCAGGTTGGAGGTCCAGGCCATTTTGTAAGTGGTGAAGTTGCCTTTTGAGGTGGTGGAGGGGGTCAGATGGGGGGGGTGTGGTGGGAGGCTGCAGGTGTCGGCGTAGGGGCAGGAGGAGAGGGGCTTCCCCAAAAACCCGCTCGTGAGGGGATATGCCGTCTTCTCGGGGGCATGAGTTGATTCCTCACTGGACGATTTTCACGCAGGCTGGCCAATCTTCATTTTTTGTCTCCTCGATTCTCGTGCGCACCTGGTTCATGAGAGTGCCGTGGCTCCTCTCGTAAATTTCCGTTCCCCTGTGGCCAGTATGGAGAGGAGTGGGAGATGCAATAGCTGAATATTGTCACGAGTCTTCTAGTGACATTGGCTTTTGTGGGAAACCGCGAACTCAAGTGGAATCCCAGTTTATCGTTCAGTTAACCGCTCATTCAGACGGAAGCTTTGTCAAATCAATTTTTCATTGTCATACGTGATCGTCTTTGTGTGAGACATTAGCGCTTCCGCTGAGCGATTTGTTTTGGGCGCGTTTCACTCACTCGACCGTTAAAAAATTCGGCCTAGCGCTCCCATTTCTTTCTCACGAGTTTACTCAGTCCAGTTTTTGCTGTCACGGAGAGAGGTCCTGTGCTCCAGCAGTGTGAGAGGTCGCTAGTACCCAGACTCCACTAGACCGCAGTTCTCTAGTGCTCCCACCCTTGGTGATACACAGCATTCATTGACCAGTATTTCTTTTCGTTTTCCTGGTCTTAAGAGTTTAGTTAAGGTGTTTTCCTAGGCGTAAGAATTTAGCTCGAGTGAGTGAGTGAGTGCGATCTCATTAATTTGATTTTGAAGTGTAACGTTAAATTTATTTTTGTAATCAATAAATTTAACAGTTCATTTTATTGAGCTTAATGTAATGCAAACTCTTGTTTCATTTCTCCACAGTTAAGCTTATTTCTCTTATAGCTCCTAGCTTGCATAAACGTTTGTCATTCATAACTGGTATTTAGGCCAGTCTTGTATTAAGCTTAAAATCCGTTGTGCCTCCTAGGAGTTAAGCATCAGCAAGAACCTGATACTGTTATTAGTATTAGTTATTTATTATCAGGGGTGAAGAAACTTTCTCCAGAGGCTAACAGTACTAATAATCAGCATTTGTGAGTAATTAGTCTCTGCTGTGTACTGTTGAGAAAGTTTATAAATTCTCGTTCTTAGAAAATCGGCGAAGTAAGCCAGCGTAAATAATCATTGCTTGATGTAGCAAGACAATCATTGTCCTTGCTCGTCAAAATTATTGAACATTATTATCATTTTAAATAATATTAGCATTTATTATAAAAACCCCGTTTTATTATAAAAACCCCTTGACAATTGGCGACCTCATTCCAGGATATTAACTCCTAGCTCTAAAGCTATTCACGAGATAGTACTCACTCGTTCATATTTAGGAATTTATCATTAAAGTTTATAGGCACAAGTTTACTGGTGTTTACCGTTAATTTAGCAAGTGAATTCTTGCTTTATTAATCCATAGAGTACTTAACTCTATTTAGTACTTTATTTTTGGTAACGCCAGACGATTTTAGTCACTCCTGGGTAGCCGCCGTACCCATTGTGTTAATTATTGAGTCTTCTCAGTTATTTGCATTTTTGCTTTAATCTTTGCCAGTTAACTAGATAAGACTGGTCACCACTAGCTTGTGTCTGTACTCTTTACTTGTGTTATTAGCATTCGTTTTTGCGAAGCAGTCAGTACTCAGTTCGATTTGCTTAGTAAATTAGCGACATGGCTACCATCATATTTTTCAGGAAGCCAAAGAAATGGGTCTTTCGGACCCAACCGAAATTAAAGAGTATATACTCTCACGGCATAATCAGGAGCAGAAGCGTGAGAATGATGCCCGTGAAGAGCGTAAGATTCAGCGCGAATACGAGCGAGAACAGCGCGAACAACGTGAAAGAGACCGTGCATATGAACAAGAGCAGCGTGAGAAAGAGCGCGAATACGAGCAGAAACAACGCGAGCTCCAGTTAGAAAAAGAGCGAGAACAACGCGAATACGAGCGTGAACAACGAGATAGAGAACGAGAACACGAACGTGCCGAGCGAGAAGCACGTGAAAAACACGAATATGAAATGCTGAACCTCAAGCGAGATTTCTTGGCTTCAGACACATCTGGTGCAGTTGGTCCAAGCTCCATGAGCGTTCTCCCTGCATATGTCCTGGCGACCCCACGCATCAAGCTTCCTTCATACAAGGAAGGCGAGCGAATCGAGCCGTACATAGCTCGTTTTGAGGACATGGCAGACATGTATCAACTGGATGAGGCAGCTAAGCAGCTCCAATTTCTTAGTTTATTTGAGGGCCCTGCCCTCGATATTCTCCACAGAATTCGTGGAGACAATCTCACGTATGAGATGATGAAAGCTGCACTCATTAAGGCGTATGGTCTCACAGTAGACGACGCCAAAGTTCAGTTCATGCGAGCTCGTCTCCAAGACAAGGAGACAGCTGTTCAGTTCCTTGATCGTCTCACTGCTTACTTAAATGAGTGGATGGAGAAAGATGAAACTCCTTCCACGCGTGAGGGGATAATTGACCTTATGCTGCGTACACAGCTAGAGAGGTCGTGGCCTGCTGAGCTCATAGCACAGCTTAAGATCTGCCAGGTGAAAGATGCCAGCCAAATGGCAGAGAAGGCTGACACATTCTTTACTGCATACGGGTATCAAACTCGTAAGCAAAACACCTGGAACAGAAAACCTGATAAATCTGGGAAATCGTCTCAGACTGAATCCCAGCACCAAGGCCGTTCTCAGAGTAATGGCCAAGGTCCAAGCAAACCGCAGAAGGACCAGGGGCAAAATACACAGCAGCCTGCTTGGAAGCGGTACAACAAGCACCCCAACCAGCAGCAGTTCCCCAAGCACCAGCAGCAATACAAGGACGAGCCACGTAACCCTCAGTCAGGTCAATTAGTGTATCGGAGGCAGGAGGCAAATGCAGCCTTCATTCCACAACAAGTGCCCGGTGGTGCCATCTCTACCAGTACAGGTACTTCCCAACAGTTCACAAGTCCCTCTCCGACCATGAACTCTCCTCAGACACCTAGTTCCCAGGGCGCCACGTTTGCTGCATCGGTTGTTCCGCGGTCTCATGAATGACTGGCTGCTACCTCCTCAGACCCTTCCACCAGCAACACTGCCTTTCTTGTTCAGCCAGGGTCTTTGGGAGGTGTTTCTGTAAATGTCCTGAGGGACAATGGTTCCTCAGGTTGCTCTGTTAAGCAGAGTTTAGTTCGGCCTGATGAGTATACAGGTCGACAGATCCAAGTTAGACTTATTGATGGATCAGTGAGATTGTTCCCTGAGGCACGTATCCAAGTGGCGTCTCCATTTTTCACTGGCCTGACAGCTGCAGTTGTCATGCCAGAACCTTTATTTGACCTCATATAAGGCAACATACCTGGCGTCAAAAATAGTTGCGCCGTAGATGTTGCTACTCAGACTTCAGCTGCTGCGATAACACGAGCCATGGCCAAGGCTCCAAATGGCGTCACTCCGTTGACTGTCGCAACGCCGCAAGATCTGATTCGTAGTCAAGATGTTGTCCAAGAACAACAGACTGACTCGACACTTGCCTCAGTGCGCAAGAAGCTGGAGGGTAAAGTGATCAAGTATTCACGGGGAGGACAAGCCAGGTTCCTTCGTAAGCGAGGACGGCTGTACCGTGAGTCACAGACACCCCAGGGTGAGGTTCGACTGCAGTTTGTCGTTCCTGCAAAGTATCGCCGAGCAGTTGTTCAGCGATGGGAGGTCACATGGGTCAAAAGAAGACCTCTGACCGCATCCATGCTGACTTTTTCTGGCCAGGAATGGGACGGGAAATAACGAGGCTCGTACGTTCCTGTGATGTGTGTCAGCGTACCACTGACCGGGACGTGTCTGTCCTGCGCCATTGAAGCCAATGCCCATAATCTCTGGAACCGTTCGAGAGAGTAGCAGTTGACATAGTTGGGCCAATCCCTCCTAGGGCTAGTGATGGATCAAAGTATATCCTCACTTTTGTTGATTTCAGCACACGGTGGCCTGAAGCCGTGGCCCTTAAGAATATAGAGGCCGTCACTGTTGCTGAGGCATTAATTGAAGTGTTCTGTCATGTAGGTATCCCTAAGGAGGTCTTAAGCGACTGGGGTTCGCAGTTTACTTCAGCAATGATGAACGAAACGTTCAGGTTGCTGTCCATCCGAGGCTTACGAACTATGCCGTATCATCCCATGTGTAACGGGTTGTGTGAGAGGTTCAATGGAACTCTCAAGAAGATGTTGAGGCGCATGACCGCCGAACAGCCAAAGGAATGGCCGCGGTTCATTGCTCCTCTTCTATTTGCTTATCGAGAAGCCCCACAGCATTCATTGAAATTCTCACCCTTTGAACTGGTGTATGGAAGGTCGGTCCGGGGCCCACTTCAAGTCCTTCGTGAGTTATGGGACGATGAAGAACCCGACCCTGAAGTCAAGACCACCTACAACTACGTCCTTGATTTGGCTGACCGCCTCCAGTCGACGTGCGAGTTAGCTAAGGAAGAACTGATCAAGGGCGTGAAGTTCAAAAGGCTTATTACGATAAGAAGGCAAAGCTTCGGAAGTTTAGTCCAGGCGATAAATGCTTGGTATTACTCCCCACTGCCCAGAACAAGTTGTTGGCGCAGTGGAAGGGTCCATTCGATGTAGTAGAGCGCATTTCAGACCTCAACTACATAATACAGATGGGGAATCTTCGTAAAAGGTTCCACATTAACATGTTGAAGGCTTATCATGAGTCAGACCCCGAGGAGACTGGCCTACGAGTAGCTGATGATAGTGACCAGCCACTGGAAGAAACCAGGGCAGTCGCGGTGATTCCAGCTGATGACCATGATGACGAGCCCTTAACCGCTCAGTCCCGTCAGGAAGAGACTGTCGGAGATGTTTTACTTAACCCTGACTTAGCAGAAGGAGACCAAAATGCCTTATGGTCACTGCTCTGTCAGTATGCTGATGTCTTCTCAGACCAAGCTAGACTTGCAAAGGTTGCGTGTCATAAAATTGAGTTGACCAGCAATGCTCCTATAAAGGTTAAGCCATATCCGATTCCCATGCGACTACAGGATGCAGTAGATAAGGAAATTGCTGACATGGAGACTGCAGGCATTATCGAAAAGTCCTCATTTCCTTACTGTAGTCCGATGGTAGTAGTCCGCAAGAAAGATGGTGGAGTCAGGATTTGTGGCGACTATAGAAGGCTCAATGCAATAACCAAAGTGGATGCTGAGCCAATGGGTGACCATATTGCCATCTTCTCCAAGCTGGCAGGGTCACGATATTTCACGAAGCTTCGACCTAGCGAAGGGATTCTTCCAGATTTCCCTTCATCCTGAGAGTCGTCAGTTCACTGCCTTTGCTACTCCTAGGGGTTGTACCAGTATAAAGTCCTTCCATTTGGACTTACCAATTTCCCAGCAGTATTCAATCGTGCCATGAGACAAGTGCTCCATGGTATTGTAGGAGTAGAGATGTTCGTTGACGATGTCCTCGTTCATTCCGCCACGTTGGAGGAGCACCTCAGACTCTTGGAAATTGTCTTCAGTAGAATCCAGAGTTTCAACATGACTGTGAAGCCTAGCAAATGCAAGATTGCTCACAGTGAGGTGGAGTTCCTCGGTCATATTGTTGGCAACAATCACTGCAGGTGTCAGGGTGACAAGATCAGGAAGGTTAGAGAAGCCCCGAGACCCATGACCAAGAAACAGGTTAGGGCATTCCTTGGCCTAGTGGGATATTATAGGAGTTTTATCCCCAACTTTGCTCTCATTGCCCAACCGTTGTACGAAGTGCTACAGAAATATGCTCCAAACACCACTGAATGGGAAGAAGCGCAAGAGAGATCTTTTGCCACCCTCAAGAATATGTTGTGCAAGGAGCCTATCTTGCAGTTGCCTGATTCCAACAAACCTTTCATACTGCACACTGATGCTTCACAAGATGGAGTAGGTGCCGTATTGATGCATGAATCGGAAGGTGGAATCTTCCCAGTGGCATACCACAGCCGTAGGCTAAAACCCGCCGAGAGGAATTACAGTACTGTTGAGAAAGAACTCTTGGCTGTGGTTGATGGTGTTAAAAAATATTATTATTATTTATTTGGGGCATCATTTACTCTGGAAACTGACCATATGCCACTCATTAGTCTTAGCACGACCAAGATGGCTAATGCAAGATTGACACACTGGACACTGTATTTACAGCAGTTTAACCTTGTTGTGAGATACATCAAAGGAAGTGATAATGTAGGTGCAGACCTGATGTCTCGCTTGTTGGCCCCACAGGACACAGTATGTCCAGGGCCTGTACATACACGTGTTCCGTAGGTTAAGGGGGAAGTTCGAGAGAGAACTCCGCAGAGGCGACTCGAGGCTATGGAAGACCCGAGTTTGCTCAAGGATTCTCAGCTCCCTGATACTAATATAAGTACTGTAGGTTAAGGGGGAAGTTCGAGAGAGAACTCCACAGAGGCGACTCGAGGCTATGGAAGACCTGAGTTTGCACAATGATTCTCAACTCCCCGATACTAATATAAGCACTGTAGGTTAAGGGGGAAGTTCGAGAGAGAACTCCACAGAGGCGACTCGAGGCTATGGAAGACCCGAGTTTGCACAAGGATTCTCAGCTCCCCGATGTTAATATAAGTACTGTAGGTAAAGGGGGAAGTGAGAACTCCGCAGAGGCGACTCGAGGCTATGGAAGACCCGAGTTTGCACAAGGATTCTCAGCTCCCCGATATTAATATAAGTACTGTAGGTTAGGGCACAGGTTGAGGACCTGTGTGCAGTTTGAGGCTATGGAAGACCCAAGTTTGCGCAAGGATTCTCAACTTGCCGACACTAATTGTGTGCTATAATTAATGGCGACCTCGAATGTACAAAGCTTAGGTTGTCACTTTTATTTTTCAGCTAGAGCGTACTTTTCGTAGCATGTACTGATTGCTAGGCAGAGAGAGTAATTGTAACGTAATAAGAATTTTGTCTCATTGACACTTTTGATGCTCCACCTTAATTGGTTTTGCAGGTACAGCAATGGGTGTAGCAGTTTTGCTGTGCGGGCCAGCTGATCATCTGCCGCACGCTGCCGCCTCTTCTCCTCTGCCTTCGTCGTCGCCATATTATTATTTACTGTGTCATTTTACACGTAGGTACAGTTACACTACAACTGTCACACCTACACTGTGTATTACATACACCACGCTACACAACAATTAGTTGTCAGTGTAAATGTAGCGACTTTTCGCTCAGTTTGACCTGAGTACAGGATTTTCATCGTCGTCACGGAGTTTTTCCCTCAAGCTTGCTTCTATTAACGTAAATACGAGTTTTTTTTTTTCGCTCACTGGTGACTGCGACTTTCTCCTGTAGCAGGATAGCACACACACCACAGTGTGAATCTTGTGTGACTGAGCTAGGATTTATATGTATGCATATTGAAATCTTTTTTCTGAAAGAAAAAAGATTTGATTTTGATGGGGCGTAATGTCACGAGTCGGCTAGTGACATTGGCTTTTGTGGGAAACCGCGAACTCAAGTGGAATCCCAGTTTATCGTTCAGTTAACCGCTCATTCGGACAGAAGCTTTGTCAAATCAATTTTTCATGTCATACATGATCGTCTTTGTGTGAGACATTAGCGCTTCCGCTGAGCGATTTGTTTTGGGCGCGTTTCGCTTACTCGACCGTTAAAAAATGCGGCCTAGTGCTCCCATTTCTTTCTCACGAGTTTACTCAGTCCAGTTTTTGCTGTGACAGAGAGAGGTCCTGTGCTCCAGCAGTGTGAGAGGTCGCTAGTACCCAGACTCCACTAGACCACAGTTCTCCAGTGCTCCCACCCTTGGTGATAAACAGCATTCATTGACCAGTATTTCTTTTCGTTTTCCTAGTCTTAAGAGTTTAGTTAAGGTGTTTTTCTAGGCGTAAGAATTTAGCTCGAGTGAGTGAGTGAGTGCGATCTCATTAATTTGATTTTGAAGTGTAACGTTAAATTTATTTTTGTAATCAATAAATTTAACAGTTCTTTTTATTGAGCTTAATGTAATGTAAACTCTTGTTTCATTTCTCCACAATTAAGCTTATTTCTCTTATAGCTCCTAGCTTGCATAAACGTTTGCCATTCATAACTGGTATTTAGGCCAGTCTTGTATTAAGCTTAAAATCCGTTGTGCCTTCTAGGAGTTAAGCATCAGCAAGAACCTGATACTGTTATTAGTATTAGTTATTTATTGTCAGGAGTGAAGAAACTTTCTCCAGAGGCTAACAGTACTAATAATCAGCATTTGTGAGTAATTAGTCTCTGCTGTGTACTGTTGAGAAAGTTTATAAATTCTCGTTCTTAGAAAATCGGCGAAGTAAGCCAGCGTAAATAATCATTGCTTGATGTAGCAAGACAATCATTGTCCTTGCTCGTCAAAATTATTGAACATTATTCATTTTAAATAATATTAGCATTTATTATAAAAACCCCGTTTTATTATAAAAACCCTGTGACAAATATGTTGGCTAGCTCTCACCAGATGTTATTAGTGAACTCGGGGGAGTTGTCCGAGTGTAGGGCCTGAGGTATTCCAAAATAGGGGAAGACGTGTTGGACCAGGGTGTCAGCCACAGTGACGGTGTGGTGTTCTTTCGCCGGGCATGGGATAAGGAACTTGGAATACGTATCCATGAAGGTGATGATGTAATGGTACCTGGATTTGGGTGGTAGGGGCCCCACTACATCTACTGATAGTAATTGCCAAGGCTTGTGGGTGGTTATGCGACCTGATGGGCTGGCTGTGCGGGTGGCATCCTTGCCCAAGGCACATGCTCGGCAGGACTGCGACTTGCTTGGAAAGGTTGCTGGGTCTGGGGGTCCAATAGATGTTGTTGACCACCTGGAGGAGTTTCTTAATACCTGTGTGGATCCCATTGTCGGCATAGAGTTGTCTCATGGTATCCAAGATGGTATCTGGGTCGAGGATAATGTGGCCCGATGGGGTGAATAAATTGTTGCCCTGCTGGTGGAGTTTGGTGAACAATCGTGGTGGAATCCAGGGGGGCAGTCTATACCTCGCCACTGTTGAAGAAGCTCTGGCTCGCAGCGGATTGCGCAGAGGGGCAAGCACGAGAGTGCGTTGGCATTAGTATGAAGCTTGCCAGGGCGGTAAGAGATCTCGTAATTGAATTCTTCCAACGTTTCCCTCAATCTGATAAGTTGGGCATTGTGGATGTCGGACTGTTGTAGCCATTGGAGTGACTGGTGGTCCGTGATGATGGTAACATTTGTCCCGGAAAGCTAGGCCCGGAAATGCTCCAAGGCCCAGACAATGCCTAGGCATTCTTGCTTGGTGGTGGCATAATTCCTTTTGGCCTGGTTGAGGGTGCGACTTGTGCAGGCGATGATGTGTTCTCATCCCTCCTGGACTTGGGCGAGGACGGTGCCGATTGCGATCAGGGAGACGTCAGTTTATAATCGTCAGTGTAATGCTAGGTGTTTTAGGTCCGGCTTCTCGTCCCGTAAACGCCTAGTGTGTAGCGGGGCTCTCTTTCTAGATTGGAGCTTAGACAAATAGGAGAGAGGTAGGACACAAAAACTCAAGGCAACAACCTTACATGTGTATTACTAAGTTGGACAGGGGAACGAGTAGATGTCACTGATACAGATACACTGGACAATTATAACTCTTATGTCTAGATATGAGTTATCAGTATCACGCAGGATACTGCTCGGATCACAGTGAATAGCACTTTAGGCAGCGTATTATTAATTATGGGAAGTCCAGGTTTTCTATATTCTTGGAGTTACTAATGTTATTCCTTGCTGGTAAGTGTTTCATTGGCACTTGGGTCTGAATATGGTCTTAGTATCAGGAGGTATTTTCTGGTGGTAGTGTATTCACTCTGATAGACTCGACTCTCACTGGGTGGCCGTATTTGTGGTTACACTGTCACTGTTACTCACTCCACCACTTTGGTAATATCACTGACTTCCATTAGAGGGTTAGTTCACTGTTCTGCCTTTATATCACTAGGTCACAGACACTGTACTATCACTGTCACTCCTTTTGGGTCCGGGCGTCGTGGCGGTCAGGTACAAGGGCAGTGGGATGTCACAGCTCCGCTACTGACGGGGCTGGGTTCCACCGGGGGCCTCTACATCCACAGGCCACGGGATCACGAGCAGGGGCATCCGTTCTCGACCAGGGCTGTGGATAGTGAAGGGTCCCGCACTCTCGGGGCTGGGGACGGGAGTATGGCCCTCAGGGCTGGGGGCCAAATAACAGCCTGAACCTTTCATTCAGGCTCCTGACGGAGGACAAAGATCTCCGACATTGAGATGTGGGGAGTTCCCACCTGGGTTCCCGAGGGCTGCGGTCCCCAGGGCTTGGCGGCACCGTCTGAAAGGAGCTGTGGCACCGGTCTGCGTCGGGGTCCGTCAGGTGGGTCTCCTCCAGATCCGGTTGTAGGGACCAGAGGCTGGGGGAGACCAAGGGGCCTCTCCAGTACTCCTCTAGGCCCGAGACTCCCTCTGGGTCGTGGGTTGGGGAACAGGCATCAGCTTCAGATGGAGGAGCGGCTACAGGCCGTCTCCTGCCGTAGGGCCTGGCTACTGGCCGTGGCCTCCTGGGGGCGTGGCTACCAGCCGTTGCCAAGGCCTGGCTACTGGCCATGGCCTGGGGGAGTGAGCAGCTACCAGCAGACCCAAAGGCACCTTTGGAGTGGCTACAGGCAGTCTCCTGGTTTCCCTCAGAGCAGCTACAGGCCGTCTCCTTCTGGAGGGGTGAGCGGCTATAGGCTGTCTCAGAGAAGACACCTTCGGAGCAGCTACAGGCCATCTGACGAAGGCAGGAGCGGCTACAGGCCATCTCCTGATTACCCTCAGAGCGGCTACAGGCTGTCTCCTTCAGGAGGGGTGAGCGGCTACAGGCCATCTCCTGATTGCCCTCAGAGTGGCTACAGGGCGTCCCCTTCTGAAGGGGTGAGCGGCTACAGGCCGTCTCGGGGAAGGCACCTTCGGAGCGGCTACAGGCCGTCTCAGGGGAGGCACCTTCGGAGCAGCTACAGGTCGTCTCCTAACGAAGCCAGGAGGGGCTACAGGCCGTCTCCTTCAGGAGGGTTGAGCGGCTACAGGCCGTCTCAGGAAGGACACCTTCGGAGCGGCTACAGACCGTTTCCTGACGAAGGTGGGTGCAGCTACAGGCCGTCTCCTTATTACCCTCAGAGCGGCTACAGGCCGTCTCCTAAGCGAGGGGTGAGCGGCTACAGCAGGGTTGCCAGATTTTTTTGATCGAGTTATCGTACCGATGTTTAAAAATTATCGTTTTTCTACCCAATTTATCGTAAAAATATATTGGATGCCTGTGAAAATTATCGTATATTTTTTCTGCTACTAATACACTACGCTCTACAGTAATATGATTATAAAATAAATGATGGAGTTCTTACCAACACAACATGTCTTCAATGGTGTCTTAAATTTATATAAACAGCATTAGTCTCATGTAATAAAAAAAATAATGGAAATTCATAAATGTTTCGATATATGTAATGGATAATGTAATACCGTATACAGCAGGTTGAACCCTGGACCTCTTGGATTGAAGTCAGGCACTCATACCACTCGACCAGGCGTGATAAAAAGTTGTGATAACCTGATTTTTTTTTTTTTACGAATCAGGTAAATCCATTATGGAAGGATACTGAAATACACACCCCCGCGGAGACACCCACCCTAGGACGGCCCCACGGCCCCACACCCATCCCAGAAGAACACCACGGAGGGGCAAGCAGAGAGAGTGCCAGGCTCGAGCAAGACAGGCACAGGTGTACCACGGCCCTACGCCCCTCTTCCCCTCAACACGGCCACTGACAACTAAACAGTACTGGCACTAGCCAGACCAACACTCGCCAGGATCAGGGTGGAACTTGTCCACAGACAGTCCCAAGCAGCACCGCGGTATCGGCCACTGTACGTACTGGGGAAGGGTCGGCCATTGTACGCCCTTCAGTTGTTGCCCCCTGCAGCACTGTGGTGTTGGCCACTGTACTTTTTTTTTTTAATGCGAATAAGAAGGAACTAAAGGCCAGGAGCCCGCAAACTATTCCTTCCAAGAAAAAAAACAAAAACAAAACAAAAGTGAGCCAAATTCAAGATCTGTTCATTTCGAGATGCCTGGACACACTGCATTTGAAAGATCAGAGATCATAGGAAGCAGGAAATACAGACAGAGGGAGACAGTTCCAGAGTTGACCTATTGCATAAATGAAGGATTGGGAGTAATGGTTAACTCTTGCATTAGAGAGTTGGACAGAAAAGGGATGAGAGTTTGTTGCCAGACAGGTGCTTCGCACCCATTCAAGAGATGGAGGGATGCAAGCAGACAGTTCAGAGGACCGGTGACAATGAAAGTAGCGATAGAAAAAAGATAAAGTGCGGTGAAGAGACAAAAGTTGAAGGGAGCCAGTAAGAGGAGGAGAGTTGACAAGACGAAAAGCCTTTGACTCCACCCTGTTGAGAAAGCTGTATGTGGGGAACTTCCCACACATGACAGTTGTACTCTACACAGGGGCGAATAAAACCCCTGTATAAAGTCAACAACTGTGCAGGGGTAAAGAAGGTATGGAGTCGGCTTAGCATACCTAATCCCTAGGAAGCTGATTTTACGAGAGCTGTAATATGATCTTTCCAAGATAAATCCTGAGTGAATGAAACCCCAGGCATGTTAAAGGATGATGCAGACTTCATCTGGATATTATTAAACATTAGTGTGTACTCCTGTGGAAGATTCTGTCGGGTTGATAGGTGTAAAAACTGAGTCTTTGATGCATTAAAAACAACAAGATTATTTTTACCCCAGTCAGGGATACGAACCAAGTCAGACATTAGGTGTGCCATAGCCTCATCCCTTGTTTGCTGAAGTAACTGCTGGGATGGACGTTGCGAGAACCGAATGGAAAGGTGAAGGGTGGAATCATCAGCGTAGGAGTGGATGGGGTTAGATGTACAGCTTAGAAGATCATTGATGAATAAAAGGAAGAGAGTTGGTGATAGGACAGAGCCCTGAGAAAAACCACTGTTGATAGATCTAGGAGAAAAACAATGGCCGTCTAAAAACCGCGGCTATAGAGCAATCAGAAAGGAAGCTGTAGATGAAGGCACAGATAGAAGGATAGAAACCGTACGAGGGCAGTTTGGAAATTAAAGATTTATACCAGACTCGATCGAAAACCTTTGAGATGTCATGTGCTATGGCAAAGCTTTCACCAAAGTCCCGAAAGGAGGATGACCAGGAGTCAGAAAGCTAGGCGATAAGATCGCTAGTGGAGCGTCCCTGACAGAACCCATACTGATGCTCAGAAAGGAGGTTGTGATAGGAAAGATGCTTTAGAATTATTTTGTTAAGAATAGATTCGAAAGCTTTCGAGACACAGGATGTTAAAGCAATTGGACGATAGTTAGAGGGTTGGGAATGGTCACCCTTCTTTGGGACTGGCTGAATGAGAACAAACTACCAACAAGAAGGAAAGGTACAAGCTGAAAGACAAAGGCGAAAGAGTTTACCTAGGCAGGGTGTAAGCACAGAAGCACAGTTCTAGAGGACAACAGGAAGGACTCCATCAGGCCCATATGCCTTGTTAGTATTGAGGCCAGCGATGGTAGAAAGTATATCAGCTGAAGAAATATTAATGTCAGCCAAAAGGAAGTCAGAGGGAGGAAGTGATGGAGAAACAGCACCAGAATCGTCTAAGGTGGAATTGGAGGAGAAAGTCTGAGCGAAGAGATCTGCTTTATCAGTAGAAGAGATAGCTACAGAGCCTTCACAGTAGAAAAGAGGTGGGAAGGATGATGAGGTAAAGTTGTTAGAAAGGTTTTTGGCAAGGTGCCAGCAGGAGCGGGAAGAATTCGATTTGGAGAGTTGAGAGCATTTAGTAGAGATGAAATTATTTTTAGTAGAGCAAAGAACAGACTTAGCAAGATTCCGGGCAGAAATATAAAAAAGATGCGATTCAGGGGTGGGTTGGCTCTGGTACCTTTTATAGGCCCTCTCCTTGTTGCGGACAGCATTAGAACTGGCGTGATTAAACCAAGGATTTCTTACATTAGTCAAAGGATATGAGAAGGGAATGTACGCTTCCATGCCCGAAAGAATAACCTCCGTAATGTGCAAGGCACACTCAGATGGCTCCCGGCCACGGGAGTAATGATCATTCCATGGAAAATCAAAGAAGTACTGCCTGAGGGCCTACCAATCTGCTGCTCCAAAGTGCCACAGTCTACGTTTCTTTGGAGGGTCCGCAGGCTGTACTGGAGTGATAGGACAGGTTAAGGTAATACGGTTGTGATCAAAGGAGCCCAACGGAGGGGAAAGATTAACACCGTAAGCAGAAGGATTAGTTGTAAGGAAGAAGTCAAATATGTTGGAGCTCCCTCCAAGGCATTCAGGGATACGGGTAGGGTGCTGTACAAGCTGCTCTAGGTCATTAAGGATAGAAAAGATGAAGTCTTGTTCACCAGGTGGATCAGTGAAAGGGGAGGAGAGCCAAAGGTGGTGGTGAACATTGAAATCTCCTAGAATGGAGATTTCAGAGAAAGGAGAAATGGATAGAATGTGTTCCATCGTACAAGTAAGATAGTCAAAGAATTTTTGATAGTCAGTAGAATTAGGGGATGAGTAAACAGCGCAGATATATTTAGTAAGAGAATGACAGGAGAGCCGAAGCCAGAGAGTACAGAATTCAGAAGAATCAAGTTCAGGAACACAAGAGCAAGATAAGTCGTTGCGTACATATACACAACAGCCGCCTTTGGCTTTGAAATGACAATAGAGAAAGTAGGAAGATACAGAAAAGGGTTTGCTGTCAGTTGCCTCAGACAGCTGAGTCTCGGTAAGGAAGAGATGGTGAGGGGAAGGGTCAGCCGCTGTACGCCCTTCAGCTGCAGCCACCCCTGGAACCAGCCCCACAGTGGCAGCCACTGTATGTACCAGGTTGGACGTGATAGCCACTGCACGCACATCGGCTGGCAAGCCAGGCAAAGGCAGAACCACAATATTGGCCTCTGTAAACGTTTGGGAAGGGTCGGCCACTGTACACCCTTCAGCTGTTGTCCCTAGGGCCTGCGGAACCACATCAGCCACCGTATGCGTTGGGGAAGAGTCGGCCATTGTACGCCCTTCATCCACAGTCTCTGGAAAAACCCCTTCGGAGGAAGTCTCTGGCTCGGCACACCTGTCATCCAGAGGCCGAGTGGGATGTCCCTCTCACTTTCCTCACACGTATAGTCCCCCGGAGGAGCTGCCATTCGAGGAGTGGTGGTAGAGCCCTATCCCAGGAGAAGGGATCCAAGCCCTCCAGGTTGCCCCTGGACGACGCCCAGTGCTGATGGATGCCGCCCAGAAGGGATGCCGCTGGCAGCTCCTGACGGCGGTCAGCCCAGTGGTGGCCACAGCCCCCAGCCACACAGGGACGTCCCCAGAACCCCGGGGAGAGACCTCCTGAGCCCGTCCCACCGATGACCCTCTGCCAGGAGCATGTCTGTTGGCTTTGTTCGGCCCCAGTCTTGAGACCCCACCAAGAAAGGGCCTCCCTGTACACCAGACTGCAGCCACATCCGGACGACCTCACCTCTGCAATAGTCCCGTGCCCCCTACGGGAGGGTACGCCTAACGACCAGCCTCCCAAGCCAGGATGCCACTTATGATTAGCCTAGGTTTCAGCAGCGCAAGAAGCCCAGTAATGTAATCCCAGTGTCACCATATGAACCAAGGACTGACAGTGTCTGTGTTACATGTCTTATTCATACTTGTGGTACAGTGAAGGCTGATAGTGTCCATACTCAACATAGTGGCACCTCTAATGTACAGTGAGAATTGTCTAAATCTAGAAGTGACAAGTGATACACTAGGACTGTACGGTAAAGAGTATTCAGACTGTGCCTACAACCACTGTGTATTGTTGATGAATAATCCTGACCAACAGTGACTACACTTGTATATACTGTGTGCAGTAATTGCTGTATATCTAAGCCTGACTTTGTCCATATAACCTGTATTGTATATAATTATTGTATATTGTAAGGAAATCAAATTAAGGCAGTATGTGCAAGGGTGGTCTGCCGAGTTTTTATGCCCTGTTCCTCTTGTTGTGTATTCTAGTTCCGGTCTAGATAGAGGATCCCGCTCAGTAGCTAGTGTTCTCAGGACGAGAAGTCGACCTAAAAACACCTAGCATAACAGATATATTGCAATCATAACACATTAGGATTATATCACAGCCCCACGCAACTCAGTGTGATGTTACAGTGAATGGAGAGAGACTGGAATTGGTGAGAGAGTTCAAATACCTTGGTACAGTGATAGAAAAGAGAGGAAAATGTGTGAAAGAAGTTTGAATTAGAGTGACACAAGGAAGAAAAGTGGCTGGTGCAATGAAAGCCTTGATAAGAAATAAGGCTTGAGTGTTGCAGCTACACGAGGCTTACATGAGGGAGTGTTAGTGCCAACTTTAACATATGGATGTGAGACTATGGTGTGGTATGAAAATGAAAAGTCAAGATTGAAAGCAGTGGAGATGGGACTGCTGAGGAATGTATGTGGAGTACAGGGGATGGATGGGATACGAAATAATGTGATTCGTGAAAGATGTGGTGTGAGGAAGTCGGTGGACACCAGAATCGAAGTGTACTGGGATTGTATGTGAAAAACCCACACGGTGGAGTGACCCCGACAGCATAACCCTAGGAGGACATGGGGAGGTGAATTAAAGTCATCCAATGAGGTATAATCTCCAGGGAAGATGGCATCTCCCCACATGAGCGCGTGTTTGGGGAATGGCCCCTCCTCCTTCCCCTACGACGACACCTGCAGCCACCCTCCACCCCTCTCGCGTCCGATCCCTCCACCACCTCAAGCGGGGACTCCACCACCTCCAACACGGCCTAGACCTCCAACCTGATGCTACTCCCTCCAACCCCTACAAGCCAGGCGACACCGTGATGGTGGCGAAACTACCATTTCCCCACAAGCTTGCCCCGTGCTTCATGGGCCCCTACACCATCACCCACGTTCCAAACCCCTACCAGGTGACCATAGACTACAACCACACTCCCCACACCTACAGAAACCGACATGTCCGCCATTTCCGTGCCCCCGCCTCTTCCCCCATTCACCCCACCTGCCCCAACACCTCCCCATCTTCCCTTGCCATTCCAGGTCCCCCTCCCAATTCGTACCATTGCTGTGTCACCCCCTCCTCCTCCCCCTCATCATCATCGCCAATGCCTTCCCCGATCACGCTACATCACACCTCACTGCCATCCTCACCAGCGTCGCAAACCCCCCCCACCTCGCCACTGTCTCCCTCCCCGCTGCCTCACCCATCCCCTGCCCCCCAACCCCCACAACACCCACACCACCCAAGATCACGACGCCCCCTACCACTGCTGCCCCTGCACCATCACCCCAAATTCCCTCACCCTTCCCCACCACCCCCCACACCTCACCACGCCCGAACAGAGCAACCCGAAATCACACACCTTCAGCACTGCCCACACCCACCCTCAGAACCACAATCACCTGCTCGGGCCGCATTTCATGCCCTCCCACCAGATACACCGCCACCCCATCCCCCACCCCCCCATCCTCACCTCCACCACAACATCCAACCACCCCCAGCTCTCCCACTCCTAACACAGCTCCTGTCACTCTCATAATACATCAGGCCCAACCCTCTACTACCACTATCCCCAGGGAGAACCTATGCGAGATGCCCTGGCATAAAATCACAACCGCCTCCCCACTCGCCAGCATTCAGCCGAGGCTCTGAACAAGACAACAACACCTAACCATGAAAGTAAGACGCGCCACCTGGGCACCAGCATTTGGGGAGAAGCCACATCATCTACTCAAGCTCCTCCAAACGGTTGCCCAACCATCCATCCTCTCGCTCAACTGCGCCCCACACAAAAATGAAGACAGAATAACCTGAGCACTGGACCACCATACTGCAACACCTGACACTAGCTCACGACACCAACACCACTAAAACGTACTACCTCCATGCACAAGGACGTGACTTTTCCCACTCCAACGGTGGTGAAATGACAACATCCAGCAGCAGCACAACATCCCCAGGAGGCGACAATGGAGGGTTAGTCGGAGCGAGCTGGATGTCTGTGCTATACGGGCGCAAGTCCCTAGTAGCCGCGTGCCCCAACTTCCTGGAACCAGCCCGACCCGAACACATCAGCCCGGGTGCATTACCCTCTTGCAAGCCCGGCCTGCGTCAGGATCAGGGTGGAGCTGAACTTTACACTCCGTACAGCACCCCAGAGATGGCCTCCAGCTGCTCAGACCAGGAGATGGCCTCCAGCCGCTCCCTCTTAGAGACGGCCTGCTGCTCATGTCAGGAGATAGCCTCCAGCCGTTCTGTCCTACAGACGGCCTCCAGCTGCTCCACCTAGACCACACACTCCACCTGCAGGGCCTGTGACGGCCTCCAGCCGCACATGGGGAAAGGAGGGTACGTCCCCTTTCCTGCTGGAGAAACGGAGGGCACGACACCGGAGACGGCCTCTTGCCACGCCTGCAGATGGGAAACGGCCTCCAGCCGCTCCACTCCCGCACGTCGTCCTTCATATGGGACTCAGGTGATGGCCTCCAGCCGTGCACCATCTGCAGTCTCGTCAGGAACTTGGGCCCCGGCGACAGCCTCCTGCCCTACTGACAGGGTTTGTACAGCCTCCAGCCACCCTTCTCCTGTTGCTCAAGGGACCTCGGTGACGGCCTCCTTCCACGCCAGGGAGGGTAGCTACCAAAGCCCCTCTCCCCTGTGACTTCACAACGTCTCTCACCCTACAGCTGTAGCAGAGTCGAGTGTGACCCGATTGTGAACTGGTGGCGAGGCCCTGTATTATCCCCATGGCTGTTCTCCCTGCAACCGATGCCTGAAGACGACCTGACCCTGATGGACCCCTCCCTGGGACAACACTGCAGCCCTGCCCTGACGGCGGGACACAAGGAAGGGGACCGCAGTCTCTGGGATCCCGACGGCGATCCCAGCACCCCGGGGCGTGGCCCCCCCAGTTGCTGCCCCAGACGACGTCACTCTCCCACAAGGTGTATATGGGAATGCCTGGAGAAACTGTTTGGTCCGTGTCCTGTGGGTCAGACCTCTGTCCATCACCCCCAACACGAGGGGACCCTCACCACGCCCAATCCGAAGGAGACGACCCTCACCCTTGCCCAGGACTAAGTGACTCAAGTGTGTGTATGTGAAAAAGTGACTTATAGTTCTGTGCAGTGCCAAGTGGAAAGATGTGAGAACTCCCATTCAGTGCAAGAGTGACAAGCCATCTGTGATCTCTCACTTCCCCCCCCCCTCGTGATTGTGCCAACCTACCGTGCAACTTAGCTTTCCCACTCCCACCCCCCCCCGGTGACCAGACTCATATTCGGTAAGACTCTTAGAACAAGTGTTTAACAGCGAATCAAGGAACTCCCACAGAACCAGGAGCCACCAAAGCGAGAGACTGAGTGCGGGGAATATCTAGATCTAACCCCCCCCACCCAGCATACGACACTGAGTTAGAGACAGTGAACTATCCCCACACGCACTCACCCTGATAAAGTAATACCGATTGCGTCTCTCGTATCCTGCGCGATACGCTCAAACTGATCAGCAGTCCAAGGACTGATGTAACATAAACATTGTGAGATTGTCTACCGGTCCTGTAATTTAGAATTGGTAAATACACTTGTAGGTTGTTGCCCAGAGCTTTTATGCCCTGTTCCTCTTATGTTTGTGTTCTAGCCCCGGTCTAGAAAAGGACCCAACTACACACCAGGTGTTTGTAGGACAGGAAGCCGACCTAAAAACACCCAGCATACCAATAAACTTACAAGTGCACCATGCTTGGCCTATCCTGATTTCACAAAACGATTTATAATTTGCACAGACGCATCTGTTAAAGGATTAGCGGCTGTATTGATGCAAGAAGATAGGAGAGGAAAGAATCAACCAATTGCATTCACCAGCGGACAAATAAAAGACGCAGAGAAAAATTATTGCACTACAGACTTTGTGTTATGATGGTGTTTTTAAGGCGACTTCTCGTCCTAAAAACACTGGTGACTGAAGCGGGGTCCTCTTTCTAGACCGGAAGTAAAGCACCAACAAAGGAACAGGACATAAAAACCAGGCAGTATACCTTAACACATCTATTATCTTAATTCTAACCGTAACAATACAACACAGAGTGATATTTGAGATACAGGGGAACAGAGACACAGAGTTAATATTCAGCACCACAAAATATAGTTACACTCAGTACACATTACAATGTTCATACAGGGATATCTTGAATTATATATGGTATTGTCTATGTGTCACTTTTAGGCAGGATATACTCTGAACGGATCACAAAGGGGATAAACAAGATTGGGAGTCCGTAGGGAAAATATTACTATAAATAATGTAGGGTGCGGATAGCGACACTCACACTCAGGCTTTTGACGGGCCCGCGCACCCTTACCTTATGCGTTCACAGAAAGTTCTCTTACTTGGGGGACTTGGATAATTACTCTAAGGTTCATTCTCTGTCCTGCCGACACTGAGTTCTTGAAGAATATTATTAACTACACTATTCTTCACTTAGTCACTGTTCACTGTTCTTTTTCCCCGATTTGTTCTTGACACAAGGGGAGTCACTATTTTCCTATATCTCCTGGGTAATGTTCACTCCGGGACAAGGGCGTGAGGGTAGAGCCCTAGGGGGACCCGGCCTGTAGAGGGTAAGGGATTACCCGCAGGGGTGTCACTGCCCGGGTCACACTCGTCGGTGGGGTGCAGGGAGGCTCTCCCATCTGGGGGCCTCGACCTGATAGGTGGCCCTCGAGTTGGGGCCGCGTCAGTGTGGTGCAGGGAGGCCTTCTCGTCTGGGGGCCTCGACCTGAGAGGTGGCCCTCGGGACTGGGACCGAACAGACGGAGTAGTCAGGCCTGTCGTCTTTGGCTCCGTGGAGTGAGGGAGCCAGGATCGCCTTCGTCGGAAGCTGGAGGGTCTGGCCTGGGTGTCCTGGGACTGCGGGTGCCAAGGGGGAGAGGCGCCGTCAGGGCTGGGCTGCAGCAGCTTCTCCTTCAGGACTCGGGCAGGAACAAGGACCTCCCGGGCGTGAGCGTCACCTCCGGGGCTATATTCCCGGGTGGTGACGAATGGCTCCCACAGGGGAAAGAGGCTGGAGAAGGACTCACGTCACTCATGTCCTCTCTAGTACGTCCTGAGGCCGGAGCCTTGGGTCGCCTTACCCTGGTACGTACGTTGGCTGCAGCCATGAACTTGCCTGGCGTACAAGGAGCAACTGATATCGGGCCAGTATTCACTGTTACAGAGACAAGAGCCCTCTATCCTTCCCTAGGTCTATTATTATAACGTATCGTAACAACTTGTAATGACACCATGAATGCTCCAGTCTCTGTCTGTCTGTCTGTCTCTTAAAATTCCGGCCCTTCCTCGTTTAATGGGTAACGAGACCTGATATTGACTTTCTTATCATATCGCATCACTACGACGAGATTGCAGCCTTATCAATGATCTTGTATAAAATATCTACTGGATAATGTAGGGTGGATTCAGAACCCGGGAGTATTTTACGTAAAGCGCTGTGGTTGGGTCTTACCATACAGGTGCTGGTGCACCAGTGTTGCTTAGGTTAACTTGGACGCTCCAGCTTCACTCAACATTTATCCTACCGTAGGTCCAACTTATCCCGGGCTGTGTTATACTGTATAAGCCTGCTTGAGGACACTGTGCATAGAACACTCCTTACTTTACATGTAATATTGCATTGTTCACTGCATTACTTAATGTTTCTATTGCTTGAAAACGGGACCTCATTCAGACTGCTTGGAGGTGAAAGAGTGTTCAATGGTCAGTCAGTAGAGTCACCAAAACCGCGACTTTGGCTGCTATCTTGGCACGAGTGTGAATTACCAGACTTTCTGCATAAACAGACGTAGACTATACGCACACTCTCCCAGCAGCACCACACTACCGATATATTTTGTGTAGCCGTGGCCTTACACTAAAACCTTTTGTTATAATGCCAGACAACGAACTGACATACATGGTAAAAGGAATATTGCTCCCTCTGGAATAACAGTGTGAGTGTAGACACACGATTAAATAGTAAAATTCGTCTGGAGCTAAGAAGGATTTGAATGTGCAATACTTGTATGAAAACTATTGTGTGAATTTTTAAAAGAGTACAAAATACGATGATCAGTGTTTGTTGTGCTGTCACAACTCTTCAGACTAATGAAATAGCACCTCGAAGAAAACTACATCATCTGTGGACTGAACTTCCGTAACACCGTTATTTCAATTATTTAAATACAATGCATTCATTATGATTCATCAGTATGATGACTATACAACATTATCCCACAATAAACCAGTAGCTGTCCAACACCGAAAGTAATCATATGCAACAAGACATCTACTTAGACCATGGTTAGCGAATATAATTATTGTTTTTCCTCACAATAAAACAGACAGGATGATGCACAATATGGCATGACCGTTGTCACATGCTTAAATCATTTACGGCCACCCTGGTTCAGCCACAAAAATGTTAACCTCAGAACATCTGTATAATCACACCTTTCCTCTTTCTAAACGACACACGACGAAGTTTCGATACATGCGCCCACACCACCTGTCCCCTCTCCCCTCCGTTCCACCTCGCATCACAGTCATGTCAGAGAAACAATGAGAGCATATGGCATTATTATTTGTTTTTCTCTTTCAGTTATACTTCGTGGCAAATACTTGTATCTGCAGACAGAGTATGACTTGACAGAACATTGTTTCTGTGGGTACTAGATACTGTAGCGGAGGGGAAGCTCTCTGGATATGCCCATTCACTTACTCTAACAAACACAGTGGTGCCACATTTCACCAAACACAACTCTCTCTGTACTCATTTAGCCTTGTTAGTTTTTTTTTTTTTCTTGAGCTTTTTCATCCACAGAAACATTTGCTGAATATTACCTACAATTAGGAGTGCTACCCTGTTAATTTATAGTACATTGTGGATTTTGCATATTTAGTGTTTTCGTCCTCAATTATGCGGATATTAGCAATACTCAAATAAACCTCTTCATAAAGTAAACCGAAGCATTCTGTAAATGAAATTAATACAGCTCATCACTGTTCCTTCAACCTGCAATTTTTGTAGCTATCATGCACTATTTGTCGGTGCCGGAGGTTAGTACAGTGGCCTTTCTGGACGGCGGCCCACTCAAACTATCACGATGTAACACAAGCATGAACCATTCGAGGCTTCGCTCTGTGTCGTATATTTAATCATCCTGCTGTATATAATGTTAAGCAGTCATAGTATGGCTATATAGGTGTCATTATGTATAAGAACTGTATGTGGCATTATATATTAAACAGGGACACGAAGAAAAATTAACTAGTTACGAAAGTAAGGATGGAAAATATAGACTTCCAAACCACCCAGTGATTCGATACAATGTATTCAGCGTGTGTGTGTGTGTGTTTTCTGTAACACCAAGCATCATCAGTAGGAGGAATTATTTTTCATAAAGGGGTGTTTCCATTTATCATCGGTGATAGCTCGCACATTAGTAATTGTGCGCATCATCCCATAGCACATTGTTTCCATCAAAACTATGGTTCATCATATTTCCCTCCTTCCGTGTAATTCTGTCCATATGGCTTTGTGCTTACTTTTCACTTCTTTATTTACCAAACTAATGTGGATCAGTCACAACACATGTACAAAGCGCAACAAGAATGTTTTGCGGGTATGAATATTGGTTACATGAAACACCAAAAATATTTTTCACATATTATGCATAAACACTATAAACATATATATTTTGTCTGGACAAATTCCCAAGAGATGTATATTTTTGCCCCGACATTATAAGCATATTTATGTGATGTAAAATCGCAAAGTAAAATACCTTGACAAATTCCCGAGAGTTAGGAAAGAATGTGTAATGTGTATGTGGCCCCAACAAGGTTACAGGAGGCGCTACCTCCCCCACCACCCCCCACAAGGCACCGTCGAAGGCGGAGATTTAATTCCTGACAACAGGATCCCGAGGCAAGGCTGCTACCACTGAGATACCTCGTGCCCAAAGGATAATACCCTGTCCAACCTCCATCTGCCGTTATAACTTCGTGGAATCTGGCTGGCATGGAAACTACCAGATTGATGCTTGTTGTGTGTTGTGATATACTTGGTGGGGCACGGGCAAACAGAGAGCCCGTCAGGGAAACTGTAGAAAAAAAGCTCTCAAAGAGGGCGTAGCGGGGACAGCAAACTGGCGAACGAGGGAAAGGCGGCAGAGGCAGGGGAAGGTGCGATGGTTGGTGGTGAGATCGGCTTCCCAATGATCGACGAGTGTCGGCGGGGCTTGGCAGTGGATGGTGAGGCCGGCAGCACGATGGTCGAAAGAGGGCAGGGCGAGACTAGAGCCGGGTAGACAGCGCGGCGCCGATGGAGGAGACGCCGACGAGCTCAGGTGGAAACGCCCCGGCGCTGCCCTCAACCCCTTTGCCCCTGGCAGAAAGGGCAAAATAGGCTCGCCCAGCTCTCCAGCAGCAGCAGGTGGAAGCACGAAAGGGGAGGCCCGGTCCTGGTCGTCACAGATGGCACAGCCCCGGTCCAGGTCGCGGAGGAGGGAGGGTAGTCGGCCGGGTAGTCTAGGGCGGAGGAGCCTCGACCTCCTGATGGGCAGACCAGGGCACTCCCTCAGATAGGAACGACGGGCCCGTCCCTCGGCTGGTGTGGCTGCTGCGGAGAGAAAGAGGTGCTGCGAATGCAGATTGCTGCAGATGTTCTGCCTCCTCCTTATTCCCTCCCACACGTTATGTGCGTCTCCTCACTGTCTCCCTCGTTTTCTCCTCAACACCACATTCAGCAACCATATGCGTCCAAAGAGTTTGTTGGATTACAATCGGCCCCTTTAGAGGGCCAGTCCAACAGAATAATTTGAGTGCACCTGAAACCAACGCTTGACTGCCCGGATTGTAGGTATTGGACTGCGGTCTTGCACCATGTAAATGAACTGTGGGTTTGGGATGGGATATGCTTGCATCAATGGAAAAAAGGATATCTTTAGAATTTTTATATACTGGTATACAGTATGTTCAACAGCACCTCACCACCACATCCATCCATGCATGGAGGTTTTTACACGACAGCTTGTCGATGTCTCTTGGATGTGTCTTCAGTCATATCTTGTATTATGTAATTGCCGACACTGATGCCCGATTGCTGCGACAGATGTAAAACATTTCTCGTCGGTGAAAATGACGTACAGTCGTGGCCATAAATAATCACCTATCCTCCTGTACTCCTTGCCTCAGGCTGGCTCCCTTACGCGCGGCAAGTCACACTGGAGGAAGAGGGTCTGAGAGAGGGAGGGGCCAGAGAGAGAAGGGAAGGTGGGTGGGGGGACGAACAATGGTGCTTGGGTGGAGTGATGGAGGGCAGGGAGGGTTGGTAGGGGAGGGAGAATGAAATGTAAAGTTGTGGCCACATAATTTGTCTATTTTCTTTCATTCAGGGCATCATATAAAAGTTACTATTCAGTAAAGCTGCATTACACCTTCTATTGCGGCGTCAGATTACAAACTTCAGGTAGGTGGTGATAACAAGGACTGGCTCGTGAGAGAAGTATACTGACGTGACAGATCAAATATTAGTGCAGAGACATCGAGATTGTGTGGGCCCAGATTGTCAACGCGTGGACAAGGCGACCAGAGTCCTGCCTTTAGGCGGGACATTCTCGCTTTATTATTATTATTTTTTTTTACATTTCTCGCGTTTTTAATTGTGACAAAAATGTCCCGCTTTTTGTGCAAATCATCTAAAATGTCCCGTTTTTAGAAACTTACTGTTACATTAGAAATAATATGACCTTCTTTTATGAAATTATGATGAATTTAGTAAAATTATGCATAATCCAAACCAAATTAAATACCGAATTGTTAATATAAAATCTGTAATACTAACTGGTAACTTTGGTCAGCCCATTCACCATACCGTACTGTATATTGGTCATTGGAGTTCGTTTGAGACGTTAATGATTAGTGTTTGATTAGCAGCCCCTGGGTGAGGTGTTGGGTAGTAGTCTTCGCTGTCACTCGCCTAAGTCTCTCTCTCTCTCTCTCTCTCTCCACACACACACACACACACACACGTGACAATGTCCCGCTTTTAGCTCCAATAAATCTGATCACCTTAAGCGTGGAAGCCAGAGAACGAGAGGACACGGCCCCGCCTCCTCCAGCACACCAAAGACGAGTGGGAGCTGTTCAGACGAAACCAGCAAACCATCAATAACACTGTTTCCCCTGTGCCGCGACGCCCGCATGAGGTTTTTAAGGCATGAAGCCACTGGACTACTTAATGCATTCCTGGTTGCTTCGGCTTGACTAGTGTTGGTAAACATTGACATAGATATATTTTGGGAGTTTGGGTAGGATTTTGTTTCATTTTCCCTCTAACAGATTATGAGAGATACCGTTATCATATCCACCCATGAGCACAGACATCAAATTTATTTACCCCTTCTGCACAATTATTTTAAATAGCCTTTTCATATAGAGATGTCATTAAATAATTACTGAATTGACATTATGGTGACTGTATAGGGGGAGTGTATACCGCGAGGGTGATCATATTTACTGTGGACACAGCCATGTCAAAGGTTACATATGATATTTAGTTACAAAAATTTAATTACATCGAAGGATAGAGGACGTTTCTTACACAAACATTACAGAATTCAAAGCCATCCAGATTCCTTTCTGCATCTGAAGTCAAAATACACGGATAAACATAAATATCTGGCTCCGCACAAATGATTGATGTCACGTCAGTTTATTTCTCTCACGAGCCAGTTCCTGAGATCACCAGCTATTTAAAGCTTGTTATCTGACGCCGCTATACAAGGTGTAATGCAGCTTTATCTGCCGAATAGTAAGTCTTTTATATGATGCCCTGAATGAAAGAAAATAGACAAATTATGTGGCCACAACTTAGCATTTCATTCTCCCTCCCCTACCTACCCTCCCTCACTCCACCCAAGCACCATCGTTCGTCCCCCCATCCACCTTCCCTTCTCTCTCTGGCGCCTCCCTCTCAGCCCCTCGTTCTCCAGCGTGACTTGCCGCGCATAAAGGAGCCAATCTGAAGCACGGTACAGGATGATGGGTGATTATTTATGACCACGATTTTACCTCCAAATATCGAATCCCACATCCGCATACGCCTCAGCAAACCTTTTCCATGCTTCCTTCGGTGCCTCTGTTAAGGTTTCCTTACGCTCTGGGATGAAACATTGACTGCCAGTCTCCCGTATTCGCCTCCTGGTAGTTATCGGGTGACACTGAACTCCTGTTTCCCTTGTCATGTGAGCGGCACTTCAGAGTGATGATCGCTCTGCCGCCCAGGTGGGTGTGTCAAATGAGGAGTGACTGATCGACGTGCATGTTGTTTGCTTAAATATATGGTTAATTAAATACGGTCTTTCATATACGTAGTTACACGAATGAAGGGGAAATAAAAGATATAGATGGGGTGTTGTGGAAGCATCGTGATCTGGCACTATGCTCAAACCAGCTTATGTCTGAATTGTCTCGTATATGAACTAATTAATGTATTAAGGTTGTCGCCTGATGATACCAATACACACACACACACACACACACACACACACACACACACACACACACACACACACACACACACACACACACACACACACACACACACACACACACACACATGCACGTGAATACAAAAATTCACATCCTTGTCTAGCTTTCACACATACACACACACACACACACACACACGTGCACGTGAATACAAAAATTCACATCCTTGTCTAGCTTTCACACACACACACACACACACACACACACACACATGCACGTGAATACAAAAATTCACATCCTTGTCTAGCTTTCACACACACACACATACACACACACACACACACACACACACACACACACACACACACACACACACACACACACACACACACATGCACGTGAATACAAAAATTCACATCCTTGTCTAGCTTTCACACACACACACACACACACACACACACACACACACACACAAGCACGTGAATACAAAAATTCACATCCTTGTCTATTTTTCACACACACACACACACACACACACACACACACACACACACACACACACACACACACACACACACACACACACACACACACACATGCACGTAAATACAAAAATTCACATCCTTGTCTATTTTTCACACACACACACACACACACACACACACACACACACACACACACACACACACACACAAACGCTGAATATCTTGTGTCGAATCACTTGGTGGTTTGGAAGTCTATATTTTCCATTCTTACTTTCGTAACTACAATTTACGTTAATTTTTCTTCGTGTCCCTATTTAATGAATATACAATGCCACATACAGTTCTTACACATAATGACACCTATATAGCCATATTATGACTGCTTAACATTAGATACAGAAGGATGATTAAACATAGGCCACACTCAGAATGAAGCCTCGAATGGTTCATAAGGACTGTGTGGGTTCGTGATTGAGTGGGGCGCAGGCCAGAAAGGTCTCTGTACAAACCTCCGGCACCGACCCAGGTGGGCTAGAGATTATGATTTCCGAGTGTACTTTCTCGTATTAATTTAAAGATGAGAATCAAAAGCACATCAACATTCCTTCTCACGATGTATCAGTTTTGACAGATTTTACATTGGCTTATGGTTTGACGCGAACCTTCATAATGTGTAGGCTCGATGTATTTTCAAAGTGCCCCTATTGCATATGAAAAAGAATATCGTAGTTTCTCGCTTAACTTTTTGTTCTTAAAAATCTGTCAGCTCTTTTTACTAGTCAATCGATTTCTTCTTTTGATTCCTAAAAATGATATTTTTTGATAATGTGGTTTTCGCAAACAATTTTGGTTACATTCGTTGAAGTTGATTATTTACCGATTTCGCCCAAAAATGCGTTTATACAGCCATAACTCCAGTAAAATAGATTTGAACTAACCCCAAGAAGAATGCTTTCAGCAGTAACTGGTTCACCTTTGGCACCACCTTTTATCCGCGAAGTCAAGGCTATTAAAAATAAAAGCCTATAGACTCATCTGACAAAATCCAATTAAACTCAACATTTTAGACACAACAAATCAGTCAGACGCCTCTGCAACCTGATTTTTTTTAGACCCATCGTGAACAATAAATGCGTATATGAGGAACCTAGAAATGTTTATAAATTGCATACCTCGGTACGGCTATATTTAGGTTATTCGATTGATGGATATATGATAATAAGTAAACGACTCCCTTCTAAGCAGTTTATTGTTTTTCGTTGTGTTTTTGCCTTGGTAAAAATTTATAATATCACATGAACCGTCATACTGCGAAAATATTCCATATTTTATTTTTGAATCTAGGATTGAAATGTCACTTTTTAACCCCGGTTTTGCAGATAATAAACGTTTATTCTCTAAATTTCCAAATTGTTCTCATGTCACTAATTAAACCAAACTCCTTGAAATGGCAGCCGTCTTTATCTAGTAATCGATTTCAGACTACGTATTACCTCATTTAGGTTTGTTACTGATTTTTGTGACGAGACGGAATTTTCTCACCCTCAAAAATTTTTTCTGAATTTTAGATACAAATTTAAATGTTTCTCAGGTAATTTAGAGTACATATGTGGAAGCTGCATATTTCGTGTTTTCGCCTTGTATTATGCGGTTTTTAGCATCATTCTAATGGCCCTATTCAACAAAAAATTAAAATCCAAACAACCTCCATTCGACGTTAATGAATTTCATTCACTGTTCCTTCAATCTGCATTTTTTGTAGTTGTTAGGCACTATATGTCTACGGAGATGAGGAATAACGTTATAAATAGAAATTGAATATATATCTCGGTATGACGATAGTTTGAAAAATAAATTTTTAGGTTAGTCAAAAGCTCTTCAATATTCCTTCTCACGAGGTATCATTTTTGAAAGATTTTATGTAAGAAAATGAAGCTTATGGTGTAAGACGAACCTTCATATTGTGCAAATATTTTTCTTTTTCTTTTCTTTTACTGTTAATGAGAAGGCTTGAACAGGGCAGTACTTCCGAGGTGGATGGCAAGTTGGTGATAGGGAGAGCTGGAGCTCCCGTTTCACAAGCCCTCAGGACTTGATCCTGACAATCCCCCATTGCTGAACATTTTCAATGCTTCATTTATACAGAGAGTAGGCCAGCACACTCTCTTAATACCTCTACCTTCAACTGTCTACACTACATTCACATAATACATCACACCTCTATTCCACTCTCTTAGCAATGGCCACTGCAATTTTACTTTCAAAAGAGGTGGTACCTAGGATTGCCACCACCGGCAGGGTAGGGCTAGCGGCACGGGGTCCTCCCCATCACCTCAAGCGACTGTGCCAGCAGCGACTAGTGCGATTTCAGGCCATGCTCGTCAGCGAAGTGAAAATGTTGCCATATTCTTTACCAACATCCATATTCCCTCTGGTCCTATTCCACACAGAACCACAAATCTCACCGTCTACTGAAATATCTCCATATTGCTTTCCTGGTTACAATCTCATCACAAACTTCCGTAATGAGAATGGCACCTGTTCTTATGTCCAATCCCAATATGCAGTTGACACCATTTTAATCTTCACGCAATTTTGATTACTCGCTGTATAAACTAAACTATCTTCCCCTTAACACCGAAATTACCCTCTTGGGTGATTTTAACACATATAATGTTGAATGGTTATTGCACTCTGCCAGGACTGACGATGCTGGTCTAGAGTGCAAGCTGTTTGCAGAATCGTTCAATCTCACGCAACTGGTAAAGCAACCAACCAGACTACCAAGAAATCCTGACCATAATGTCCATCTTTTGGATCTGTTCCTGACGAATAATCCAGATCAGTACAGGATAGAGGGATTGTCTCCACTTGGATCCTCTTACCACAATCTCATCAAAGCCTCATTACTTAGCCCCCCCAAACCTCCCCATTCTGAACCTGTCAGGGTGACCCGATGGCACTTTGATAGGGCAAACTGGGATGAACTTGGAAATTATCTTGCTGACATTCCATGGCAGTCTTTCTTCTCTAGTGATCCCAATTCTACCCAGTCCCACATTTGCGATTTCATACTAGCTGGTATGGATTTATACCAAGTCAACAATTCACTAAAAGATTGAACTCTCCAAAATGGTTTGATAGCAACTGTGAGAGCAATAGCCCAAAAATCAACATAAAACAATACTTGAAATAAAAAACATCTGAATCACTCTCAATTTAAAATTGCCAGAAACCATGCAAAAGCTATAATAAATCTTACTAAATCAAACTTTCTTCAGAACCAAGCATCAAAACTACTTAACAACCCTAATGACAATAGAATATTCTGGTCAACTCTCAATTCTTTCACCAATAACTTTAACAAGTCATCATCCATTCCCCCACTAAAATCTCCAGATGGCAACAATACTAATGGCCCACGTGGGAAAGCAGATATCTTTGCCAGTACATTTGCCAAAAATTCTACCTTAGAGGAAGCCAGCCAGAATGTCCCAGCACTAGAACTTGCCTCTCCCGACATTGTTCCACTTAAGATACAGACAAAGCTCCAGGACCAGATGGAATCCCGCCAATTGTTTTGAAAGTGTTCCCCAGAACTTGCCTCTGTTCTTGCAAAATTTTCATTCCCTAATTCATGGAAAGAAGCCAATATCCAGCCAATTCCAAAGAAAGGAAGTTCCTCTAACCCCTCTGATTACAGACCAATAGCTGTCACATCTTTTGGCAAGGTTTTTGAAACTGTAATTAGTAAAAACATAGTTAAACATCTTGAATCCAACTTAATTAATGAGAGATAATATGGTTTTCGCCAAGATAGATCCACCAATGACAATCTCAGGACTCATAAAATCCATCAATCAGTTGACCTACATGGTGAAACTCATGCAGTAGCCCTGGATATTTCTAAAGCTTTAGACATTGTGGCACCGTTCCCTGATGTCCAAACTCCTTTGCTATGGACTAAACTTTTGTTCCTTTGAGAAAAAGTAGATGATGTATATTCCACTTTCCACTCAGTTAACGCCGGCGTGCCGCATGGATCAGCTATGGCACCAGTCCTGTTCCTCGCCCACATTCCCATCCATTCATACGCAGATGACAACACTTCATAGTTCATTCACAGACATCAATTTGCAAAGTCCGATATCTCTTACTCTCAACTCAGTAAAGCCAACTCCTTAAATAAAGACACCCACAATCACTGAATGGGGACAAAACAACCTTGTCTCATTTAATGCTAGTAAAACTTTATACAATTTACTTGTATTGCCAGAAACGTATATTACCTTCAGTGTTACAGATATTCCCATTTCCAAAAGCATTGAGATTCTCGGCGTCTGGCTTAACAACTCCCTCAGCTAGACCTCTCATGTCAGATTACATGCTAGAACCGCCTCAAAGAAACTTAGAAACTTGGATTATTGTACAGTCCTTAACTTCTTCACTGACGACCAGCGTTGTAATTTATGTCATGTACGTTCTAAGCTTGAATACTGCTCACCCTTGTGGAGCGGATGTTGAGAGGTTGCATTAAAACAAGTAGACAAAATTCAGAACAAGGCTGCTATTACTAAGAAACTATCTCCCCTTCAAGAAGGAATGTTTCCTCCCTTGAGTTATTTTACAGATATTTACAGCAAATGCTCAGACGAAGTTGCGTCCATGGTGCCACCTCTTCATGCCTTCCCTCGTGCTACACTGGAAGCTCATGACTGGAATGTTACTCAGCCATACTGCAGAACTTCTGCCTACCAGAATTCTTTCATTCCCGAACTGCATCTTTCTGGAACTCGCTTCCCCAGAGTTATTTCCATCCAGACTTCAACCTACTGCTGTTCAAGTCTAACTGTTACAGATATTTTATGAATAGCGGAAACCAGTAATCTGTTTCATGGATTTGTTTTTTTATTCATTTGTTTTTCCAGGTTCCAGGAGCGTCGACATAAACTGTTGTGTCTGCCGTGGTGAGATTAACTAGATTTTACATTTTGTTTTTCGCTTGTTTCGGTGACCCCCATATCAATTAAAACATCGTTCTTAAACATCTAACATGACAACTCTGCGTGTCAACCGATTTCTTGCTATATATTCCCAAAATATATTTGTCATGTTCTGATATGTCTTCTGTTTCAATAATAATTAGGTTTTTCCCAATCAGTATTGAGTACATTTTGTGAAAGTTGAATACTTAACGATTTAGCCCAAAAATACGTTTATATATCGATCAGTCCAGTAAAATACATTTGAATTACTCCCAAAGACAGTGCTATCAGCCTTTAGTAGATCACCTTTGGCATTTTCTTTTACCCGCCAAGTCAATGCTTAAAAATAAGCCGTTAGAGTCATTTGAAATGTAAAATCTAGTTACTCTCACCACGGCAGACACAACAGTTTATGTCGACGCTCCTGGAACCTGGTATTATTCTTTTTTAGGCTTCTCATCAACAATAAAACTGTATATGTGGAACCAGAAGCTATATCTATTAAACGATTTTCATGTAACTGATTTTATCCTTTTCGGAGTTATTTTTACACGACGTCATACCGATAAAATCTACTATGTCCCATATTTGATCACTAGGTTCAAGATGCCACTTCAATGCCCTAGTTATGCAGATAAGAATAGGATCTGTTTATTTTCTAAATTTCCAAGTTGTCTTCATGTGTCCAATGAAACGAGACTCTTTTGGGTCTAGTGATCTTTACCTGTAAATCGATTTCATCACTTACTGAATTTGTTTTTTGAAAGAATTTTCTCAACCTCAGAAATGTTCCATGAATTCTAGTTACCATTGGGAGTGTTTCCAAGCTTATTTAGAGTACATTTGCGAAACTCTTCGCAGTCAATTATGCAGTTTTTAGGATCTCGCAAATGACCTCCATGAGGTAAAAATTCAACCAATCTCCAGAGGGCGTTAATACAATTCATTCACTGTTTCTTCAACCTATATTATTTGTTGCTGTCCACGAAGATTGAGAATAGGAGATAGTGTCTGTGCTTCCTCGTATTACTTTATAGATGAGAGTCAAAAGCTTATTAGCGTTCCTTCTCACGAAGTATCAGTTTTGAGAGATTTTAACTAAGCAAATGTGGCATGTGAAAATATATATATTTTTTTTCACGTTCCACGAAGACGGTCGATGAAATTTCAAAGTGCAAGAACTACTGATAAAAAAAAATATATTAACATTTCTCATTTGTTTCGGTGACCAACATCAGATAAAACTAAATGTTCTGAAACACGTCACATGCCAGCTCTCTTTATATGTCAATCGATTTCATCTTGTTTCCTAAATATAATTTTTTCACCCTCAGATCTTTTTGTTTGTTTGTTTGTTTTCCAATCAATTTTGAGTACATTTGTGGAAGTTCCATATTTTACGATTTCGCCCTGAAATACTTGTAACAGCCGTCACTCCACTACAACTGAACAAACCTCGGAGAGTGCTGTTAGACATAACTAGATCTCCTTTGGCACTGCCATTTATCCGTGGTCATGGCTTGAAAAAAAAAAAAAAATAGACCGGAAAAAAAAAGTTTTTGTCAACCATGGAAACATAACAGTTCAGGTCGTTGCTCGTGCAACAGGATTTTTTTTTTTTTTTTGACCCATCATTAACCAAGTACTTTTTATGAACTGTATAACTCAGTACGGGTATGTATTCAGTTTTTCCTGCTAATGTGTGATAAAAAAAAAAAAAATCACGAACGGACGTACTGTGACGATATTCAATATTTTTATTTGAATTTCAGCCTCTAGATGCCACAATGCCCCAGTTATCCAGATAAAAATACCATCCAATTATCTCTAAATTTCCAAATTGTTTTCACGTCTATAACAAAACGAAACTCTTTGGGATTAAAACCTTCAATTGGCAGCCATATTTAAATGTGAATCGATTTCATTCTGTGTATCACTTCATTTATACTTAGTGATTTTTTTCTTTGTGGCGGAACTTTCAGCTCTTAATAAATGTTCTCCCCACTGTAGGGGGTCACCTTGACGTGGTGGTGGGGCTTGAAGCATGGTTGGCAGTGCCACCTACTTGGGAGGCAAGCCTACCTTTGTAGGGTTTGGCATTTGTCGGCCTTGTGGACCAAGCACCCCCTACATCACTGGTAGAGGAGGCCTACTGGTGATGTCAGTCCCTGCCCATCTGTCATCTAGGGCGGGACTGTTGCCTCCCCACGTGTTTGCCGTGCGTGGCGTCCCGTAATGCTGGGAGACGGAAGTCCTGGTGGTTGAGCGATGCTGCATGGTGCGCCCTGCAGCTAGCAATACACCTCTTTGGTCCCTTATTCTGGCTAGACGGGTGGCCTGGTTGGGCCCGACCAGGTCAATCGGCTGGTCACTGGCTAGCCATCCAGGCTAGTCACCTAGTGGCTTTAGGGTCAAGCGGGCACTGGGGGACCTGGTGGCTCCTATCGTCCTGGAGTCACCCTTGTCAGGGTCCCTTGGTGGTTACCTGCGTATACTTTCCCACTACCTCTGGGGTCGCCAGTGGTGCTTTCCCTGGCATATGGCCTCCCCTTGTTGGGCTCCATGGTGGGTGGAGGGGTGGGGGAATGAAGGTGGTTTATTTTGAATATGGCCTCGGTTAAATCTTTTACAGCTGACGACCCTGCTTCCGTCCCTGACCATCCATTGCAGTCTCCCTCCTGTGTGCCTCCTGTGCCTCTGGCTGGTGAGGCCCATACTGCCACCCTGGAACCATACCTTCCTGGTTCCAGTGGTTTACGGTCAGTGGCCACTATAAAGAAGAGCCGGCAACAGACAACATATTGTGGACATGCCCGTGAGGTCCTGCCGGGTGTCTTTGAGAGGGTTGACTTCGCAAGGTACTACACCATTCGTACTTTGGATGGTCAACCTATTGCGAACTTGGATATTTTTACTGTTCATCGGCGAATCATGTCAATCTGTGGGAGGGAGCCGAAGATTTCACCTCAGGGGGATGGTAGCCTACTAGTGGAGGTTACATCCCCTGAAGAGGGTTCCCGGCTGGCTGCTCAGTGTAAGGACCCGGATGCGCTGTTTTCTTGTGTCCCTCATGCTTTTTTCAATCAGTGTCGAGG
This sequence comes from Coenobita brevimanus, assembly GCF_032717465.1. NCBI lineage: Eukaryota > Metazoa > Arthropoda > Malacostraca > Decapoda > Coenobitidae > Coenobita > Coenobita brevimanus. Next base: position 18,329,813 of record NC_137012.1, on the reverse strand, counting down.
TGTTGTTTTCTCCAAAGACTTACTTCGCTACAGTGAAGAGAAGCTACTTGAAGAACTCCAGGTCCACAGGGTTGTCAAAGTGGAGAGGTTTCGGAAGAAGGTTGATGGTGTACTTACCCCAACTCCATCCTTGTTGCTGACGTTCGACTGTACTGTTCTGCCTTCATCCATAAAGGTGGCTTGGTTGTCCCTTAGGGTTAAACCCTTTGTACCAAATCCACGACGCTGCTACCACTGTCAGATGTACGGGCATGTTGGGCGAGTCTGTCGTCGTTTGCAACAGGGCCTCCCAGTGGTGTGTGTCAGTTGTGGAGAATCCACTCATGCAGGACAGGACTGTCCTGGACCTGTTTGTTGTTTGCACTGTGGCGAGGCACATCCTGCTTCATCTAAAGACTGTGCTCGGTTTTGCTTGGAGAAGGAGATCCTCCTCATCCGTAATCGTGACAAAATAAGCTTTTCTGAGGCCAGGAGTAGAGCCATGTCATCTGTTTTCCGTAACGGAGTGTCTTATGCGTCAGTTTTGTCCGGTCATAGCCGTCCTCATCGACCTGTCCAGCAGCAGACTCGAGTTCCTCCTGTTGTGTCAGCTCCTATGCCTTCATCTGTTGATCCCATGCCAGTGCAACAATCTCCCGCACTTGAGACGGTTGCCGCTACAGTTCAAGACTCGACCTCTACATCTATGGTATCCCCTGTTAGTCATGGTGCACATTCTTCATTCGCTAAACGTCATCGTGGTTCCTCAGAGTCTTTGAGTCTTGAAGATCCTCCAAGCAAGGTGTCGGTCGTGGAGTCCACACCCTCTGTAGTCACTCCATCTGTGCAACAGCCCTCAGACCCTGCTTCTGGGTCTTCGGGGGCTTCTGGGGTGTCAGGTCAGTCTGGCACCTCTTCCTCTGGGGTATCGGATGTTCCTCCTCCGGTTACCTCTGAGGATCCTGTCCTGCCCTCTCCACGTTTGGAGGCCAGGACCCCAATCCCTCCTGCTCGACCTCTTGGTTCACTGGGGGCCCCGGGCAGGGTTCGGAGTAGCTCTTCCTCTCCTGCTGGGCAGCGACGGGTGTCTGTGAAGTCTCCCAACACTTCGCAGACCCCAGGCCCTCGTTCTAGCCATGCTGCTGCCCGTGGCAAGCCCCTTAGTGGGCGTATCCGCATTCCCAAGAAGATTGTCTCCCAGGGTCGCTCAGTGGTTTCCACTAAGTGACCCTTTCTTTTGTGTATATAGTTCCTCCATTTTAATATTTTTAGTATTTTTTAATGGTTTTCTGTGTGTCCCTCTCCCCTGCCCCTTTTTATTTCCGTAGTTTTAATGGCTAATATTATTCAATGGAACTGCCGTGGTTTACGAGCCAACTGGGAGGAACTCCGTTGGCTTCTGGCTGAGTATTCACCTGTGTGTGTTTGCCTACAAGAGACAATGGTTGGTGATGCCGCGCCTCCCTGCCCACCTGGTTACCAGGTTTTTTATTCAGATCCTCTTCCTGGACAAGGTCATGGTGGGGGTGTGGCTATTCTAGTACGCAGTGACATACCTTTCACTGCTGTGAATCTTAACACTCCACTGCAGGCTGTTGCTCTCCAGATTTTCCTTCCCTGTCGTTATACTGTGTGCTCTTTGTACCTCCCTCCTAGTGCCACTATTGAGAGGGTTGATCTTGAAAATCTTATTCGTGCACTTCCCTCACCCTATTTCTTGCTGGGTGACATGAACAGTCATCATCCCCTGTGGGGTGGCTCCACAGCTGATGCTAGAGGTACTATGTTAGCCTCCATTGTGGAGGATGTGGACCTGTACATTTTTAATTCTGGTGAAGTTACTTACTTCCATAGTCAAACGGGTATTTTTACTTCTATTGATTTGTCTCTGTGCTCTGCAGGGGTAGCCCTGAATTTTACATGGGCTGTGTTACCAGACTTACATGGCAGTGACCACTTCCCTATTTTATTAAGATCGACACAGAGTGCGCCTCGGCGTCGTCTTCCCCGCTGGCGCTTGGATAGGGCGGTCTGGCCGGTTTTTGAGGAGCTGTGTTCCCCGAACCAATGTGTGGAGGATTTTGTCAGCACTGATGCTGCTGTTGAGTATTTCACAGACTTACTACACTCGGCGGCACTGCAGAGTATTCCGAGAACAGCTGGTCACTTTCCTTGCCGTCCAGTTCCCTGGTGGACTGATGAGTGTGCTTCTGCTGTTAGGGCTAAACGTGTTGCTTTCTCCCGACTCCGTCGTCACCGAGGTGACCCTGGTTACTTAGCGGCATATAGGAGAGCCCGAGCTCATGCCCGGCGGGTTATGAAGGAGGCTAGGAGGAAGTCTTGGGCATCATTTGTTTCTTCAATTTCTTCACAGACTCCTCTCACAAAAGTGTGGAAACGGGTGAGGAAGATTTCAGGGAAATTTCCTGTTCCCTCTCCTCCTGTTTTATCTCATGCAGGTGTGGTGGTGGCTCATTCTTCGTCTGTTGCCGAGATATTTGCCGCTCATTTTGCTAATGTCTCTAGGAAGGACACCTCATCCCCGTCGGCACGCCGCCGACAGCACCTGGAATCTTTGGGCATTAGTTTTCCATCTACTGCGGAGGAGTCGTATAATGTTGCTTTTTCTGCTTCTGAACTTCAGATGGCATTGTCGCAGTGTCGTGACTCGTCTCCAGGCTTGGATGATGTCCCATATGCCTTCTTACACCACTTGCCTGATGCAGCCCTTCATTTTCTGTTGTCACTGTATAACAGAATTTGGTGCAATGGTGGGTTTCCGACCTCATGGGGTGTTGCTGTGGTTCTCCCCATCCCTAAGCCGGGTAAGGATCACTTGCAGGCCACTAATTATCGCCCTATCTCGCTGACATCTTGCCTTTGTAAGGTCCTCGAAAAGATGGTGAATAGTCGGCTCATGTGGTACTTAGAGAAGGGTGGTTACTTGTCTCCAGTCCAGTGTGGGTTTCGGAAGATGCGGTCGACCACAGATGCTCTCCTTTCTTTAGAATCTTCCATCTGCCAGGCTTTTGCAACTAACCAGCATCATATCACAGTGTTCTTTGATTTGGAGAAGGCGTACGACACTTCCTGGCGTCATGGTATATTGCAATCTCTTTATGAGTTTGGTCTCCGTGGGCAACTCCCCACTTTTATCCGGGAGTTTTTGTCTAATCGTTTTATTCGGGTCCGAGTCGGGAGTGAGCTGTCTACTGCACGTCCCCTTGAGGATGGTGTGCCACAAGGGAGCATACTAAGTGTTACCCTTTTCGCAGTGGCAATTAACAGCGTTATTTCTGTGCTCCCTGATGGTGTTCGTGGCTCTCTCTATGTTGACGATTTATCAATCTCTGTCACTGCCTCACGGATGTCAATGGCAGAAAGGAGGATGCAGATGGCTCTCAACCGTGTCTCTAGATGGGCTGATGAACGAGGTTTTCGATTTTCCTTCAAGAAGACCGTTGCCATGCATTTTTGTCGCATTCGTGGAGTCCACCCTGACCCAAACCTTTTTTTTAGATGGGCGTCGTATTTCGTGTTTAAAGGAAACCCGGTTTTTAGGGCTGATTTTTGACAGCCGGTTGACTTGGGTCCCTCACTTGAGGTACGTAAAAGCTGAGTGTCTCAGAGCATTGGGTCTCTTGAAAGTTTTAGCGCACACATACTGGGGAGCTGATCGCAAGACCCTCCTCCTCTTGCATCAGTCTCCGATTTTATCCAAACTTCATTATGGATGTGAAGTTTATTCCTCTGCCTCAGAAGCCCGGCTTCGTATTTTAGATTCCATACATCATGCTGGTGTTCGTCTCGCCACTGGGGCATTCCGATCTTCACCGATTTCGAGTTTGTTGGCTGATGCTGGTGTCCTTCCTCTAGACTTGCTCCGCTCTTCCCTTTTGATGAGATGTTGGTATTGCTTATCTCGTCTCCCAGACTCCGTGCCCTTTCTCAAGGCCTCTCAAGATTCTCGGTCACCTATTTTTGCCACTCGGCCATCCTTTCCAAAGCCCTTTGGTTTCAGGGTGCAGTCGATTATGCCTAGCTTCTCTGTTCCTTCTGTGCCGATCACTCCCCACCGTGTCCCGAGGGTGGGCTACTGGCTTCTCCCCAGGGTGACATTTTGTCGTTTCTTCTCATCCAGTAAGGCCTCCCTTCCTTCTCAGGTTTTATTTTCTCTGTTTTTAGAGCATGCCTCTTCTCATGGGGACTCCATACCAGTTTATACTGATGGATCTAAGTCTGATGCGGGTGTGGGCTTTGGTGTGGTGTTTCCCACCTTCTGTCGAGGTGGGAGCCTCCCTGTGACTGCTTCTGTTTTTACGGCTGAGCTGACTGCTATTTTATTTGCCCTTCAGATTCTCTTCACTCTCCCCCACACTGCTTTTACTGTTTTTAGTGACTCACAAAGTGCTCTTTCTGCAATGGAGTCTTTTAATCCCTCTCATCCTTTGGTTTTATCCATTTTAGAGTGGCTTTTCCTTTTAGGGCGTCGTGGATGTCGTGTAGATTTCTGTTGGGTTCCAGCTCATGTAGGAGTGGCAGGGAATGAACGAGCTGATCAGCTGGCCAAGGCGGCAGCGGCTCGTCCCCCTCTTGCACAGTCCCCTCTGTATCGTCTGCCTGCTGCAGATATGCGCTCCTTTATTGCCTTCAGGGTTTGGTGCTGTTGGCAGGAGCATTGGGATGCTGTGGGTGCCAATAAGTTGCGCTCGATTTGCCAGAAGGTGGGCTCATTCAGTTACCAGGGCTTCCCTCGTCAATGGGAGACTGCTTTGTGCCGCCTCCGCATTGGCCACACCCGTTTCTCTCACGGTTTTTTAATGGAAAGGGCTCCTCCTCCATTCTGTGATGACTGTCTGGTTCCCTTGACTGTTCGGCACCTGTTGGTGGAGTGTCCTAGTCTTGAGGATTTGCGGCGTCGGTTCCTCTCTGACCACCAAACGGATGGTGGTGTGTATCATCTTTCCTCCGTGCTTGGGGAGGATGCCTGTGCCTTGGGAGGGGCAACCCTCTCGTTTGTGAAGGAGGCAGGACTTTTTAAGGATATTTAGAATTTCTCCTTTTTTTATTGTGTGGCTTATCCTCTATTTTTAGTTTTTTGCTTTTTACTTCTTTGCTATACGGCGGCATATGACCCTGGCAGTTGCGCCGCCATGATTATTATATAAAAAAAAAAAATTAAAAAAAAATAATAAATGTTCTCAATTTTAGGCTACAATTGGGAGTGTTTCCTAGCTAATTTGAGCACATTTGTTGAAGTTGCATATTTAGTGTTTTCGCCAACAATTGTGCAGTTTTTAGCATCACTTAATGACCCTCTTCAGAACGTAAGAATCCTAACAGTCTCATGACGACATTAATGGAGTTCATTCAACGTTCCTTCAGTTTGCAATTTTTGTAGCTGTCATGCCCTATATGTCTACGTAGATGAGATAATTTGTATATGGTAGGACACTATATACTTCGGTATTGCGATAATGTTCGAACTTTCTCGAATAAATTTACAGGTGAGACAATACCTCATCAATATTGCTTGTCCCTATGTATCAGTTCTGAAAGATTTTACCTAAAGAAATATGACACGAACCTTCATAATTTTTTTTTTTTCAATTGTAAGCTTCGATGTTATTTTAAAATGTTTGTAGTGTAGATAAAAAAAAAATGAATAATCATTCTGCTTCTCGGTGTTTTTGGTGACATCCATATCCGTTGAAAACTTATTGTTCTTAAGCACTTCGCATACCAGCTCTCTTTACGTGTCAAACGATGTCCTTATATTTTTCCGAAGTATGATTTTCTCACCCTCAGTAATGTTTTCTGAGCTTTGGTAATAATTAGAGGTTTCCCAATCTATGTTCGGTACATTTGCGTAAGTTGCATATTTTGCAATTTCGGCCAAATAGACGTTTATACATCCATCAATCTAGTAAAATAGATTTAAACTATCCCCAACGACACTCTTATTTGCCGTACCTGGTTCAGTGATGTCAAAACTGAAAAGGGAAATAGACTTACCGGTAATTAAAAACGAAGACATTGTAATCTCAACACGACAGACACAACAGCTCAGGTCAAAGCTCTTGCAACCTGAATGTTATCAAAAAGAATTGCGTATATGAAGAACCAAATAATGATTATAAATAGTATATATGAGTAGGGCTATGAATTTGGTTTTTCCTAATAATGTAAATATGAAAATCAATTAAAAACGATGTTCTTGTAAACGATTTATTGTCTCCTAGTGATTTTTTCTTAGTAAATATGAATAAAGATATCTCACGGATCGTCATACCGCGAAAATCTTCCATTTGGCCTGGGTTATGCAGATAAAAAAAAAAAAAAAGGTTCCATTAACTGCCAAATTTTTATGGTTTTCAAGTATCCAATGAAAAGAAACTCTGTGGGTATAATACCCTGAAATGACATGCATCTGTGAATCGATATCTGATTTTTTTCTTTAAAGACGGAATTTTCTCACCCTCTCCAATGTTTTCTGAATTTTAGTAATAAAAATCCATTCATCAGATAATGGTGTCCTCTATTCATAAAATATATGCAACAGATTAGAACAGCTGTAGGTTGAAATTTGGAGGGAAACGACTCTAGGAAAGCGAGTTCCAGAGAGATGCAGTTCGGGGAATGAAAGAATTCTGATAGGCAGAAGTTCTGCAATATGGCTGACATTCCAGTCATGAGCGCTACCAGATGCCCGAGTAGCACGAGGGAAGGCATGGAAAGGTCTGAGCATTTACTAAAAAACTATCCGTAAAATATTGCAAGGGAGGCAATATTTCTTCTTACTTGCAGGGGAGGTAGTTTATTTGTAATTACAGGGTTGTTAATAGTTGTAACATCTTTGTTTTGATTTTTATCTAGTTTTTTTAATGCAGCCTCTCCACATCCAATCCACAAGGGTGAGCAATATTCAAGCTGAGAGAGCACATGACATTACGGACTCTGTACAATAATCGAAGTTTTTTTTTAGGCGGTTTTAGCAAATGATCTAGCATCAGAGGTCCAGCTGAGAGCATTGTTGTCAGAGGCCAGGAATTTCAATACTTTTGGAGATGGGAATATTAGTAGCACTGAAGGTAATGTCCGAAACTTGTATATATTTAGTTTTACTAGCATTAAATGAGACAAGGTTGTTTTGTCCCCGTTCACTGATCGTAGATAAATCTTAATTTATGGAGATGGCTGTACTGAGTTGAGAGGTATAGATATTAAACTTTGTAGATGGGTGACTGAGTTTGAATGAACTGTGTAGTGTTGAGTCATCTGCGTATGAGTGGATGGGATTGTGGGTGACGAGATCATTAATATGAATCAGGAACAGGGTTGGTGCCAGAACTGACCCCTGCTGCACGCTGGCGTTGAGTGAAAATTGGAATATACATCTGCTCTCACTCTTATTTTCCTGCCACTGAGAAATGAAAAAATCAAAAGAACAAGACGTTAGTCCACAGCAAGGGAGTTTGGACAGCAGGGAACGGTGCCATAAACTTTCAAGAGCTACTTCATGAGTTTCTCCATGTAGATCAGTTGATTGATGAATGGTATGAGTTAGGAGATCGTCAATGGTGGAGCTATCGTGGCGAAAACCATATTGTCTATCACTAAAGTTGTTGGATTCAAGATGCTTAATAATGTGCTTATTTATGAAAGTTTGAAATACCTTAGAGATGTGACAGCTATTGATCTATAATCAGAGGGGTCAGAGGAACCTCCTTTCTTCAGAACTGGGTGGATATTGGCTTCTTTCCATGAAATTGGGAATAAAGAATAGTCTGAATAATTTAGCTAGAACAGAGGGAAGTTCAGGAGAACACTTTTTCAAATCAATTGGCGGAATTCCATCTGGCTAGGATGGATTTTACGTATCTTTTATGTATTTTAAGTGGGGCAATTTCAGTGGTTTCTAGTTCTAGTACTGGGGCATTATGGCTAGTATCATCTGTTGTAGAGTTTCTGGCAAATGTATTGGTAAAAATATCCGCTTTCCCACGCGGGCGATTTGTAATGTTGCCATCTGAAGATTTGACGGGGAATGGATGATGACTTGTTAAGGTTATTATTGAAAGAATTGAGAGTTGACCAGAATATTCTATTATTAGGGTTGTTAAGTAGTTTTGATGCCTTTCAGGAAAGTTTATTATAGTTTTCGCATGATTTCTAGCAACTTTAAATTGAGAGAGTGATTCAGATGTTTTTGATATGCTGACTTTTGGAACAGTTGCCATCAAACCATTTTGGAGAGTTCGATCTTTTAGGGAACTTGTCGGTATGAATAAATCCACACCAGCTAGTTTTAAGTTGCAAATGTGGGACTGGGTAGAATAGGGATCACTAGAAGAAAGACTGCCATGGAATGTCAGCAGCAAGATAATTTCTAAATCCATCCCAGTTTGCCCTATCAAAGTGCCATCGGGTCACCCTGACAGGTTCAGAACGGGGAGGTGTCGGTGGGTTAACTAATGAGGCTTTGATCTCTGACCACTAGGTCAGAGGATCCAAGTGGTAACAGTACCTCTATCCTGTGTTGATCTGGATTATTTGTCGATAAAAAATCCAATAGATGGGCATTATGGTCAGAATTATCAGGTATTCTGGTTGGTTGCTTTACCAGCTTGTTGAGATTAAACGATTCTTCAAACATCTCGCACTCTAGAGCAACGTCGTCAGTCCTATCAGAATGCAATAACCATTCAACATTATGTATGTTAGAATTACCCAAGATGGTAAAATCGGTGCTAAGGGCAAAGTTAAGGTTACTCACCTGTGTGGATATGGTACCAAATACACTGGGTTCCGAAGAAGCATTGAGGGAGCGATAAACTACACAAATATATTTGGTAATATTTTGACAATTTTGTTTATACGATGGGCACTCAAAATTGGATGAAGTGAAAATTAAAATGGTGTCAAGTGCATATTGGGATTGGATATACCAACAGGTGCCGCCCTTATTACGGTTTTGTTAGGAGATGTTAACCGGGAAAACAAAATGGGGATATATCAGTAGAGGTTGAGATTTGTGGTTCTGTGAAGAAAAGGGCCAAAGGGGATATCGACTGAAGGAAAAAATGAACTGAGTTTAAATTTGTGGTAAGGCCGCGGATGTTGGTGAAGAATAAGGCCGCACTTTCACTTCTTCGCTGTCGAGCACTAGCAGAAATAGCAACAGTCGCTGCCGGCAGTCGCTTGATGGCGACCGGGAGGACCCTGTACCGCCAACCCTACACTGCCTCCGAGGTACCACCTCATTTGATAGTAACATTGCAGAGGCCATTTCTAAAGAGAGTTATAGAGGGTGTGATATGCGCATGTAGTGTGGTGTCGACAGTTGAAGGTAGAGGTATTAAGAGAGCATGCTGGCGTACTCTGTGTACATGAATGCACTGAAAATGTTCAGCAAAGGGGGATCGACAGGATCAAGTCCTGAGGGCTGGTGAAATTGGAGCTCCAGCACTCCCTATCACCAGCTTGCCATCCACCTCGGGCGTACTGCCCTGTTCGACTGGTGCTACGGTCTACTCCTCATTTGAACTAAGCCCAAGGAGAATGTTATCAGCCGTAACTAGTTCACCCTTCATACAACCTTTCATCCGCGATGTCAAAGCTATAAAAAAAAGCCAATACTTATCGAATATTAAGTATATATATATATATATATATATATATATATATATATATATATATATATATATATCCTGTTGTGGTATGGGGGCGCTCACCATCCACTCACTCGATGTAGTGCTGCTGTCGGGTGTCTGCCCTTTGCTCTCCTCCATTCTTCTTTCCTTATATCCTCTTGTCTTTCCTTCATTCTCTCTTTGTCCTTCTGCCTAGGGGTGACATTACACTTCGTCTTGTCTTTTTTTTTTTTTTTTTTTTTCATTATTTCCTCTTCCTTTGCCTGTGGGTGACTCTACAATGACAAGCCAAATGGTTTCCTGTACACCAGGAAACCATTTACTACTCTGGGTGGTAAGCATATAACCAAAGTTTGGCGTCTGGTGGTTTAGTGGGTAATTATTGCGCTCCAACCGGATTGAGCCCATGAAGGTTTATATCCAAATTGTGGTTGAGACTGAGTGCTCGTGCAATGCCACTCAGGGATGAATGAGGCTGGTCACTCATCTTAAATGTCGGGACCAATTGCCTAGCCCCGGGCTCCTACGTTTCTCATGGAAGTCGGGACGATACAGCCAATGTATCTCTATACCAAGTGGCTTAAGCTGTCCAGTAGAGATTGTATGTAGGATGAGAAGTGCTTGTAAGTGTAATTGTAGTGCTGGAGCGGCTATGGATGTGTCTGTAGTCTGTGAACCAAGTGTAATCGGCCAGCGCAAGCCAATTGGGTGCAATTATACTTTATAGTAAGCGACACCGGTTCAACCGCAGAACCCTTTGTGTCTGCCAATGCAGTACGTAGCCTGGTGAACTCTCCCAAAGTTTATTACCCTGGCTGGGCGCGAACCCTGGCTCACCCGTGTACGAAAATGCACACTGTACCACTGTCCCACAGAGGCTCCATGTAAATATAAATATCGAATGACATGTAAAGATAGCTGGCGTGCTAGGTGCTTAAGAACATTAAGCTGCATTTTATGTGGGGGTCACCGAAGGGGACGAGAAACTTCGAATGAATATTTATTTTATATGTAGTTGGAGCACTTTAAAACTTCATCGATCCTCCTGAGTGAATGTAAAATATATACATACATATATATTTATATATATATACACACACACACACGTATATATATATATATATATATATATATATATATATATATATATATATATATATATATATATATATATATTCAGTCAGGAGGGTCGATGAAGTTTTAAAGTTCTCCAGCTACATTTGAAAAAAAAAAAAAAATCATTCGATGTTTCTCGTCTCTTTCGGTGACCCCCCACAAAATTTATTCGATTTCTTGTGATACGTTCTCTAAATATGATTTTTTCCTCCTCAGAAATGTATTCTGTTTTGGTAATAATTAAGTGGGATTTGCAATCAGTTTTAAGTACATTTGTGGATGTTGCATATTTAGCGATTTCGCCAAAAATACGTTTATACATCCATCACTCTAGTAAAATAGATTTGAACTAACCCCAAAAACAATGGTAACGGCCGTAACTGGTTCACCTTTGGCACTACCTATCATCTGTGAAGTCAAGGCAAATAATAGGGGAATTGACACATCGGAAATTAAAAATCGAGATAATCTCTACACTGCAGACACAACTCAGGTCGACTCTCCTGCAACCTGATTTTTTTTTTTCTCATCAAATATGAACTAAATAATGATTATAAGTTGTATATCTGAGTAGGGCTATGTATTTTGTTTTTCCTAATAATCAATAAAAAACGTACCCCTCGTAATGATTTTATCCTGGAAATTATAAATAAAGATATCACACGGACCGTCATACTGCGAAAATCTTCCATGTTTTATATTTGACCCATTTTATCCAAATTTTCAAATTGTTTTCGTCTAATAAAACGAAAAACTCTGGGATTAAAACTTTCAAATGTAAGCCTTCTTTAACTTTGATTCGATTTTATTCTAGGTATTACTTCATTTAGCCATAATTATAATTTTTGCTTTGTCATGGAAGTTTCTCCTCAAAAATTATCTCTAAAATTTAGATTTCAAATGGAAGAGTCTCCGATCTAATTTGAGTACAAATGTAGAAGTTGCTTATTTGGTGTTTTTGCTCTCAATTATAGGTTTTCAGCATCACTCAATGGGTTTTAGCATCATTCAATGGGTTCTTAGCTTTACTCAATCAATACATTTAGTAGTTTTTCCGAGGTAATTCAGAGTTCATTTGTTGAAGTTACATATTTAGCGTTTTCGCCAAGAATTATTAGGTTTTTAGATGATAACGAAAGAATTCAGACAAACTCCAGACGCAATTAAGAGTTCATTCAGTTCCTTCAACCTGCATTTTGTATGAATAACTTAAAAGATGATAATAAATTTTATAGCTCGGTATTGCAATAGTGTTTATACTTTTTCGCATAAATTTATAGGTGAGTCCAAAGCTTAATAATACTTGCCACGATATATCAGTTTTGGGTTATTTTACCTATGGAAATGTGGGTAATAGTGTAACTCCAGCTTTCAATATATACATATATATATATATATATATATATATATATATATATATATATATATATATATATATATATATTATTCAGTCGGGGGCTCGGTGTAATCCCGTACGGGATGGCCATTTGACTCTGTTATTTGTTTAAATAACAGTCTAATAGCCATATATATATATATATATATATATATATATATATATATATATATATATATATATATATATATATATATATATATGGTTTGGTTATTTGGTTACCACCCAGCTTTGTAAATGATTTCTTGGCTTACAGAAAACCATTTAGCCACCTGTAACGGAAAGAAGAGCAATAAGTAGTGACAGGAATGAGAGAAATAGGAAGAGAGGAGGGCAGGCATAGAAAAAGAATGATAAAAGCTAAGGAAGAAGTAGGCAGCACTACATCAAATGAGTGCTCGCCACCACCTACCACTAAAAATGTTTCTACTGGAAATAAAAAATATTTGAAGTTGCTCGCTTCGTTCAGTGGCTCCAACATTCATTCATTTATTCATTGCCAGACGCCATGTATCCTAAACGGGGTGGCCAACGGCTTAGAGTTAATTGTTTTACAGAGAGGGGCACTAATCCTCCACCAACCCCACTTGACACGTAGGGATGCCAACAGCATCTGGTGTTCCCAGGCGGTCACCCATCCAAGTACTAACCAGACCCAACGTTGCTTAACTTCGCTGATCGGACGGGAAGCGGTGTACTCAACGTGGTATGGCTGTGGCTAAATTAAACATTGCGAGGATTCGAACCAGCGCTTGCAAATGCCTGAGTACAGCAGCTTACCAAGCGAGCCATTTCGGCACCCTTTAAATATTGAGGGGATTCGAACCAGCGCTTGCAACTGCGTGAGTACAGCAGCTTACCAAGTGAGCCATTTAGACACCCCAACATCAATTGAAATATTGTTCTTAAACACTTCACATACCAGCTCTCTTTATGTGTACATCGACTTTTTTCATGTTTCCTAAATATGATTTTTCACCCTCAGATATATCTCCCGAGTTCTGATAATAAATAGATGTTTCCCAATCAATTTTTTAGTACAATTGCGGAATTTGCATATTTATCGATTTCGTCCAAGAAGCGTTCATAGATTTTAGCTACCCTCAGAGAGAATGCTGTTTACCTTTTGTCCGCACAGTCAAGACTATAAAAAACAAAACGTCCAATATCCAATTAAACTCAACATCGCTGACACAACAGATCAGACCCCCCGGCAACCTGATTATTATAGACCCATCATGAACAGTAAAACTGTGAATATATGGAACATAGAAATGTTTATAAATTTTATATCTCAGTACAGCTAATTATTATTTTTTTTTAATTGATGTTCAATAAATTAATGATTGTCTTGTAAGCAATTTATTGCTTTTCTTAGTGTTTTCTACTTTGGTAAAATTTGATATCACACGAACCGTCCATCTGCGAAAATATTTCATATTTTGTATCAGAATCTAGGCTAAACATGACGCTTTTTAACCCCCTGATATGCGATAAAAATAACTATTCTCAAAATTTCCAAATTGTTTTCAAGTGCCTAGTAAAACGAAACTCTGGGTTTCAAACCCAGAGTTAGCAGCCGTCAATCCGTTAACCGATTTCAGCCTACGCATTACCTAATTTAACGTTGTTACTGATTATTGTCATCAGAGGGAATTTTCTCACCCTTAAAAATTTTTTTTGTTTAGATACAATTTTGTGTTGTATGTGGAAGCGGCATATTTAATAATTCAGGTATAATTATTCCCTTGTACAAAGGAAAAGGGGAAAAAGAAGTGTGTGGTAATCACAGGGGCATTTGTCTTAGTGTAATAGGAAAATGTATGATAGGATACTTATTGACAGAGTAAGGGAAATAACAGGGAGGCTTTAGGAAAGGAAGAGGTTGTGTAGATCAGATATTCATTCTTAGATCGTAAGTGGAAAACAACGGCTTTCATGGATTTGGAGAAAGCATATGACAGTGTGGATAGACAAGGATTGTGGAAAGTATTAAGACTACATGGAGTAGATGGGAAGTTGTTGAATGCTGTGAAGAGTGTGTATGATGGTGCTAAGGCTGCAGTGCGTGTGGATGGTGAACTGAGTGAATTTTTCTCTTTGAAGGTTGGGTTGAAACAGGGATGTGTCGTGTCTCCATGGTTGTTCAATCTGGACATGAATGGGGTAATAAAAGAGGTATTAGGTAGGGTAGTGGATTTTGGAGTGGTCCTGGTGAGAGGGCAGTTTGGAAACTCCCTGTATTGTTGTTTGCAGATGATGCTATGTTGTTGAATGAAGACGAAGGGGAGCTGCAAGGCTTGGTGGATGAGTTTGGGAAAGTGTGTAAGAAACGGAATCTAAAGTTGAATGTAGGGAAGAGTAAAGTGATGGTCTTTGAGAAAGGTGGTCAGTGAATGTACAGCGAGGTTGGATGGTGAGGAATTGGAAAATGTACGTTTAAGTACTTGGGTGTTGAGTAAGGATGGAGGTTTGGAGCGTGAAGTGCTTGAAAGGGTACAGCAGGGAAGAAAGGTTGCTGGTTCCTTGAAAGCAGTTATCAGAAACAGGGAAGTGAGCATGGAAGTGAAAAAGTTACTACATAACAGTATTGTGATACCAACTGTAACGTATGGAAGTGAAGCTTGGACGTTGTTGGAAGGGCACAAGTTAAGAGTGAGAGCAGTGGAAATGAGTTATTTAAGAGGAGCCTGTGGAGTCACATGGAGAGACAGGCTGACAAATGAGGATATAAAGGAGCGTTGTGATGTGGATATGGATGTGATAGAAAGAGTTAGGTTTGGCCATGTGGAGAGGATGGAGGGTGAAAGACTGACGAAGAGAGTGTGAGTGAGGGAGTGAGGTGGAGGGGGGGAGAGGGAGGTGGTAGCCGAGGATGAGGTGGATGGTGGGATGGAGAGGTATATGAGAGAGGGGGGTGTGAGTTGGGAGCAGGGCAGTGAAATGGCGGGGGACAGGGTTACGTGGAGGCGATTTGTTTGTTGCCACCCAGAATGGGGTTGAGGCGCCTGGCAATAGATAGATAGATAGATAGATAGCATATCTCATAAGAGCTATGTATTTAGTTTTTCCTGATATTGTATAAATGAAAATCAATAAGAAATGATTTTCATGTAAATGATTTATTTATCGGAGTTAATTTAACTTGGTAAATATGAATAATCATCACACGAACCGTCATACTACTAAAATCTACCATATTTTATATATGATCACTTGGTTCAAGATGCTACTTTAATGCCCTAATTATGCAGATAAGAACAGCATCCGTTTATTTTCTAAATTTCCAAGTCGTTTTCACGTGTCCAATGAAACGAAACTTCGAGTTTAAAACCCTCAAATGAAAGCCTTCTTTACCTGTGAATCGATTTCATCCTGCGTATTACTTCATTTATGATTGTTACTTTTTTTTTTGACGAAATTTTCTCACCCTCAGAAATGTTACCAATGGAAGTGTTGCCAAGCTAATTTAGAGTTCATTTGTTAAAGTTGCATATTTACTATTTTAGCCCTCAATTATGCAGAATTTAGGATCTCGCAAATGACCCTCTCCATAATGTAAAAATTCTACCAGTCTCCAGAGGACATTAATTCGATTCATTCAGTGTTCCTTCAACATATATATTTTTGTTGCCGTCATGAACCGAGATTAGTAATAAAGTTATAAATGGTATTTAATTATATATCTCTGTATTGCGATGGTATAATTTATAGGTGAGAGTCAAAAGCTCATGAACATTCCTTCTATCGAGGTATCAGTTTTGAGAGTTTTTTGCTAAAGAAATTTAACATATACTGTAACACGAACGTTCATAATGTGAAATACATATATATTTATTTATTCATTCAGTCGGGAGGCTCGATGTAAAATCTAAATATTTCTTCTGGAGATTACAAAGTATACTCATTCGAAGTTTCTCGCTTGGGTCTGTGGCTCGAACATCAGTTGAAACTTATTGTTCTTAAACACCTCACATGCCAGCTCTCTTTATTAGTCAATCGGTTTCTCGTTATATTTCTTGTATGATTTTCATACTCTCGGTATTGTCAATCGATTTTTTTTTTAAATTTGTTTCCTAAATATGATTTTCTCAACCACAGAAATTTTTCTTGTTCTGATAATGAATTGTTTTTCCTAATTAATTTTTAGTACGTTTGTGTATCATGAGATATAATAGGAACGCGCGCGCGCACACACACACACACCACACACACACACACACACACCACACACACACAGATGCAGTTAAAAACATGATCGCTGCGCCTTCTAAAGGTAGGCGATAATAATATAATAATAACAACAACATCGTAGATGTATACTGTAGTGTTCCTAACATTACACTTAATAACTGCAGACCCAAACGTGCTTATATTACGGAGCACTGATATATTAACCACAAAACCGACCACAGACCGTTCTTATCATTACCACTGCACCTTCCCTATAGCACTTCACCATGGTAATACAACCCACTGTAGTCCTCTGTGAGATCGCTACATGTGTTTGGGAAAAATAACAGTGCACGACATGCTTACAAACCGCTAAAATAAGCATATGATGTTTCACTGACATCCATCAAATAGCCTAGGAGAAGTTACTGGACAAACAAACAAACGACTGGACACAGACAGACAGAAGCAGAATGTCTCGCATCGGTATGTAACGATCTGACAAAACTCTCGTGATCCTGCATTGCAGGTGTCATCACAGTAATAATAATAATAATAATAATAATAATAAAAATAATAATAATAATAATAATAATAGTAATTAATCACATGTTATTAGGCACGATACTGAGAAGGACACACACTGGAATAGCATGTGCCGACGCAATGCAGAATCTGTTTGCCATGACAGAAGGTTGGGTTGCGGTCAAACATTAATTTAGTGTTACTATAACCCTACCATTACAGCATATTATGGCACTGTTTGGTTTTATATGTCACAGCTGTTTTCACTTGTTTTATCAGGGAGATTATGGTGTTTGTCCTCCTCTGTATCATGGATATTAACATGTGATTACTACTACTACTACTACAACTGTTACCACTACTACTACTACTACTGCTACTGCTACTGCTACTACTACTACTACGATTATTATTATTATTATTATTATTTTTATTATTATTATAACTATGATGACACCTACAAAGTAGGATCGTAATAGTTTTGTCAGGTTGTCATATACCGATGCGAGACATTCGGCCTCAGTCTATGTCCAGCCGTGTGTTTGTCCACTAACTTCTAGGCAATTTACTGAATGTCAGTGAAATGTCACAGGTGTATTTTAATGGGTTGTAGGCATGTTGTGCGCTGTTATTTTTCCCAAACGTGTAGTGATCCCACAAGGGACTTCAATGGGTTGTATTACTATGGTGAAGTGCTACAGGTAAGGTCCAGTGGCAATAATAGGAACGGTCTGTGGTCGGTTCTGTGGTTAATATATCAGAGCTCCGTAATATAGGCACGTTTGGGTCTGCGACTTTAATAATTATGTAATGTTCGGAATACTGCAGATGTATGTTGTTGCTGTCAATTTTATAATTATTCTTATTAATGCATGCCACGTATATTCACCGGTAAAAGGTGAACAACAGGCCTGGTGGCCCAAGAAGGAGGTGAGGGGTAAAATGGTTCGGAGTGGGGGAGGAATAGAGCTCATGGCGGGTGGGAGAGAGGGGGGTGGGGTGCAACTGGGGTAGCGGTGCGGGGTAAGTGACGAGTTGTCGACGATGGGACAGGGACAATATGATTAACAGATACACAGACATAAGGACAATCATATGTATTATTATACAGATTTATAGTGGAGTAGTAATAGGAGTAGCAGTAGTAGTACTGTGAGGGGAATTGCAGTAGACACAATGGGGAAAGGGGGAATAGTAGTGGCAGTGGCAATAATGGTATTAACAAATTCAGCAGTCTTGTGCTAACGTTGTTTGTCTGGGAGTGATGATGCGAGGAATAATGTAATACAGTACGGGTTATAGGACCGGACGACAAGAAACCCTCCAAGGATTATGACGACTCGCAGTAAGAGGATACCAGGAAGTAAGAGTAATAAAAGAGGCAGAGACTGAAGGAAAATTATGCACGTATGAGGTGAAGCCACAGTTAAGGCCTTGATAACAAGGCGGAGCAGGATACCACAGCTGTGTCTTCGTTGTCTCATAATATTTTGTGTTGTTTGCATCTCATTTCATCTGGTTATAGTAAATTATTGGCGAATGCTCTCCGCTGTCCATCACAATGTGGTTTAGTCGTCCACAAAATAATTGCCACATTTATAACCATCAGCACAACTACTGTGAAAATCAACATTAAATTCACAATCATTCTTTATTATAACTATAGACAATCCAGGGATAACATTCACAAAAATTATGACTGCAGTTATAATGACAAGTTGCAACTTATATCCAACTGGCTCGGTGCTTTATTTGTGTGATGAGGATCCGAAACAGATGTCAGTATCACGGGACACCATGATAACACAGTAGTCATGTTATATGTTACAGTATGTTTTGCAGGTGAATTGCATGGAAATGTTTCGAATCCAGTGTCATTAGGTTTCTCACTATTCGCCTCGTAGCTCAGTTCCAAAATACCACACGGTTGTCCGTTCACCTGCCCTCTCTCTAACCCTGACTTCCACTTCCTTCCATCGAGGGGGGTACCGAAACTTTGGTTCGCGGGTGTACGGTGGCCGTGATCGCGGTCCCACTATTCCTCTCTGCCAGTCGGGGCGCGTTCAATAACTAACGCCCCGAGGCCGTCCCCAGAGGTGGCTGTGACTGAGGGGCGTACGGTGGCCACTCCCGCTTCACGTACGGTGGCCGTGATGGTGGTGTCAGCGGGAAATAACCGAAGGGCGTACAGTGACCGCTCCTTCCCCGTTACCTACGGTGGCCATACCGGGGTGTTGCCTGGGACTGACTTTGGATCAGCCCCACACCGAACCTGGTGAAGGCTGCCCCACTCGCAGGGTCGTTGTCTCTTCCTGCTTACTTGGTGTTCGGACAGTTGCGGGGAAGAGGGACTCAGGACAGGAGTGTCCCGGTGACCCTCTTGTTCCGGGTCAATAACCCTTCCGTGGTGTCCTCCTGGGGTGGCGGTGTGGTAGTGGCTTGGTGGTGGGATGGTGGGTGGCGGCGGCGGGTATTTTAGTCATACTGAGAAAATCTTCCAAAACTTATATTTGATCACTAAGCTCAAGACGCCACTTTAAAGCTCTAGTTATGAAGATAAAAAAAAAAAAAAGAATTCTTTGAATATCCAAGTTGTTTTCACGTGTCCAATGAAAAGAAATTCTTTGGGTAGAAAGTCCTCAAATGGCATCCTTCTTTACATGTGAATCGCTTTCATCGTACGTATTACCTCATTTATCCTTGTTAATTATTTTTTTTTTTTCCGAGACGGGATTTTCTCACCATCTGAAATGTTTTCTGAAATTTATTTACCACTAGGAGTGGTTCTAAGCTAAGTTAGAGTACATATCTTGACGTTGCATATATTGTGTTCTCGCTCTCAATTTTGCGGTTTTTAGCATCTCTGTAAAGGCCTTCTTAATAACGTAAACATCAAAACAATCTCCATACGATATTAATATAGTTCATTGAGTGTTAATTCAACCTGCATTCTTTGTAGCTTTCATGCACTAAATGTGTACGGAGATTAGAAATATATTTATAAATTTAATTATATATCTCTTATTTGCGGCCGTGTTTGTGCTTTCTCGTATTAATTTAAAGATGAGAATCAAAAGCTCATCAACGCTCCTCACGAGGTATCAGTTATGAGAGATTTTAGCAAAGAAAATGTATCGTGATGTAACACGAACCTTCATAATGAGTATATATATATATATATATATATATATATATATATATATATATATATATATATATATATATATGTGTGTGTGTGTGTGTGTGTGTGTGTGTGTGTGTGTGTGTGTGTGTGTGAGTGTTTGTATATATATGTATTTTACATTCAGTCAGGAGGGTATGAAGTTTTAAAGCGCTCCAGCTACATATAAGAAAAATATTCATTCGCAGTTTCTCGTCTCTTTCAGTGACCCCCACTTAAAATGCAACTTAATGTTCTTAAGCACCTAACACGCCAGCTATCTTTACGTGTCATTCGATTTCTTGTGATGATTTCTAAACATGATTTTTTTCCTCCTCAGAAATGTCTTATGAGTTTTGGTAATAATTAAGTGGGTTTCGCAATCAATTTTGAGTATATTTGTGGAAGTTGGATATTTATCGATTTCGCCCAAATATAGGTTTATACAGCCATCACTCTAGTAAAGTACATTTGAACTAACCCCAAGAAGAATGCTATCAGCCGTAACAAGTTCACCTTTGGTATAGTCAGCCAAAAAAGTCGTCTTCGTTCCGAACCCCGCAAATATTCGGAGATATCGAAGCAGAAGGGATAGCTTCACAAGTCTGGCAACTATGTCAGACCAGACTGTGATGGGGGGGTGTTGTTTGGGGGTGGAGGTGGGGTAATGAAGTATGTGTGCTGTAGTTGTTGTTGGCTGTGTAGTCTAGTATTACACCTCAGAGTAAAGGTACTAAATGTGATATTACACCTGATTTCTTACCTGCAAATGTATCGTCAACCTGAAATAGTGCTTAGATGGCGTAGCCAATCAAACAAATGAAACGACGAAGTGCAACCCCGCCCCCTAAGCACTTTCCTCCCACTCCCTCTCAGCCGGGTATCAACTAGCCATATGAAATCGGAATAAAGTACAGAAAGTTGACCACCATTTACCTAGCAATGCAGCAACACTGTGGTGCTTTTGGGTGTAGAATGCGTCGGAATATATCAATAGTGACAGCGATAGGATGAGCGACTCAAGTCTCTAATTATGCAAACGTCCCTCAGCTGCTTCCCTATCCCCCGAAAGGAGGATGGTGGGTTCCAGAAGGGAAATTTAAACCTGCAGTCCACCGACTTCACTTTTCAAATGAACCAGGAACAACAACCATTACCACCATAAGAACCGTCACCATCACAACAACCACCACCACCAACACCACAACCACTACCCCCTGAAGCACCACCATCACAAGAATAATCACCACCACAACAACCACCACCACAACAACAATCACCGCCATAACAACAACAATCACCACCAACACCACCATCACAACAGTCACCGCCATAGCAACAATCACCACCACATCCACAACAACAACCACAACTGCAACAACCACAACCACCACCATAACAACAACAACTACAACCACAACTACAATAACAACAACGACAACCACCACCACCACCAAAACAACAACATTAACAACAACCACAACCACCACCACCACCAACACAACAACAACATGAACAACCACAACAACAACAACAACCACCACCACCACACTACTACAACCACCACCGCCACCATCACAACAGCCACCACCACCACCACCACAACAACAACAACAATAACAACAACAACAATAACAACAGCAACAACCATAACAACCACCACCACCACCACAACAACAACAACAACCATAACAACACCACCACCACCACAACAATAACAGCAATAACCACCACCAACACCACCACAACCACCACCACCACAACAACAACAACAACCATAACCACCACAACAACAATTACCATGACAACACCCACCACCACAACAACAACAACCACCATAACCACCACAACAACAATTATCATGACAACAACCACCATCACAACAACAACAACCACCATCACAACAACAACAACAAACACCATCACTGCAACCACCATCACATCAACCACTACCATCACAATAACCACCACAACAACCACCACCACAACAGCCACCATTATAATCATCACAACAACAACAACCATCACAATAACCGCCATCACCATCAACACAACAACCACCACTACCAACAAAATAACCACCACTACCACCACAACAACAAAAACCACCACCACCTTCACACCAAAAACTACCATCATCACCACCACCACAACAACAAAAACAACCATCACTATCAGCACCACAACAACAAAAACCACCATCACCACCACCACCACCACCACAACAGCAACAACCGCCACCACCACAACAAAAATCACCATCACCACCACCACAACAAAACCACCATCATCACCACCACAACAAAAACCACCATCACCACCACCACAACAACAGAACCACCACCACCACAACAAAAACCACCATCACCACCACCACAACAATAACCACTATCGCCACTATAACAAGAATAACGACCATCACCACCTCCTCCACAGCAACATTCATTTTCATAGTATGAATTCACTCTAAAATAAGCCCCACTATTACATGCTTGATCGCTCCAAGATGGCAGCCGCACAGACGCACCGCTGCTCTACTGAAGAATGGGAGATGCGGCATCTAGTCTTACTTATATCTATGAGGAATTCCAGCCACAGGTGTTACGCAAGGCGATGAAACCAAGATATACACCCACAAACATACAGTCATATCATCAGTCTTTCATTTATCTATACTGGACGACGGGAAATAGAGGGGAGATTCTAGTTATCAGTAATAAACGCTGTTTTATATTATCATAATCGTGACCTTTCATTAAATTCCAAACACTCGTTATGAAAAGTATTCCACCGTTATTCCGTCCTTTGTAGTATTCCAAATATCTAGGATGAATCAGACATAACCCATGTATATGAAACTGCAGTATATTCTGATTACATGTAAACTCATATGTAGACATTTAGTGACATTAGTGATGAAAGTTGACCATAACCCTATTACCCAGTATGTTATTCCCAACAATTTCCACCCGACAGTAATACTTGGCACCCCAAACCACTAACCCCCACCACCGTCTGGTCTGACACAGTTGCCAGACTTGTGAAGCTATCCCTGCTGCTTCGACTTATCTGTTCGAATATTTACGGGGTTCGGAACGATGACACGACTTTTTTGTCTGACTATACTATCTTTTATCCGCGAAGTCAAAGCTACAAAAAAAATAAAAGCCAATAGACCTATTGGATATTAAGTATCCAATTAAACTCAACATGGCAGACACAAGAGATCAGTTAGACCTGATGAACAATAAAACTGCGGATATGAGGAACCTACAAATATTTATAAAATATATCCCTCAGTACCGCTACTTATTAGGGTTTCCATTGATGTATATATGATAATCAATAAATAAACGATTCTCTTGTAAACAATTTATTGCTTTTCGTAGTGTTTTTACCTTGGTAAAAACTGAATGATCTCACATGAACTCTCATACTGCGAAAATATTCCATATTTTATATATGAATTTAGGCTCAAAATGCCACTTTTTAACCCCGATCTTGCAGATAAAAGTAACAACCGTTTATTCTCTAAATTTCCAAACTGTTTTCACGTCTCTAATAAAACGAAACTCTTTGGGATTAAAACCTTCAAATGGCAGCCATCTTTACCTGTGAATCGATTTCATCCTATGTATCACCTCATTTAGACTTGTTAATGATTTTTGCTTCGTGACAGAACATTCTCGTAAATGTTCTCTTAATTTTCGATTACATTGGAAGTGTTTCCGAGCTAATTTGAGCACATTTGTGGAAGTTGCATATTTTCGTGTTTTCCCCTTCAATTATGCTGTTTTCAGCATCACTCAATGACCCTCTTCAGAACGTAAGAATCCAAACAGTCCCGACGACATTAATAGAGTTCATTCAGCGTTTCTTCAGTTTGGATTTTATTTTATCTGTGATGCACTATATGTCGGAGTCCCCGGGGGAGGGGACACAAATGCCCCCACCTTCCGCCCCTCTCCCGGTGACGACTTGAGCTGCCTGGAACCACTGTCTGACTCCTTTATTTCTGCAACATTCGTGGCCTTTCCTCTAACTTTCGCTCAGTTGAGCACCACCTCTTCTCTAAACCCCAAATTCTCTTTCTAACCGAGACTCAGCTGTCTGAGGCAACTGACAGCAAACCCTTTTCTGTATCCTCCTACTTTCTCTATACTATTTTGAAAGCCAAATGTGGCTTTTATGTATATACACGCAACGACTTATCTTGCTCGTGTTCCTGAACTCCATTTTTCTGAATTCTTTACACTCTGGCTTCGGCTTTCCTGTCATTCTCTGACTAAATATATCTGTACTGTTTACTTATCCCCTATTTCTACTATCAAAAATTCTTCGACTATCTTACTTCTACGATGGAACACATTCTATCCATTTCCCCTTTCCCTGAAATCTCTATTTTAGGAGATTTCAATGTTCACCACCACCATTGGCTCTCCTCTCCTTTCACTGATCCACCTGGTGAACAAACCTTCATCTTTTCTATCCTTAATGACCTAGAGTAGCTTGTACAGCACCCTACCCGTATCCCAGACCGCCTTGGAGAGAGCTCCAACATTCTTGACCACTTCCTTACAACTAATCCTTCTGCTTACACTGTTAATCTTTTCTCTCCGTTGTGCTCCTCCAATCAAAACCTTACCAGCTTAACCCGTCACGTCCCGAGGTTTTCCGCACCTCCGACATCCCCCAGTCCCGAGGTATTTTCGATTTTTTTTTTTTTGGCTAAAACCTTCGCTTTTGGTGAGAAACATCGAAAATTCGTAGAGAAATCGCTCACCTGAGGTTTAAAGTGCCCAATCCAGGTAGGAGTTCCTCCTTACCTGAGTGGGTTTTCTAACATGCTGGCACCAAAGAAAACGAGTTCTATGGGAGGGTAACTATTTTATCCACTCATAAACGGTATTTATTTATTTACTTGGTACGAATGTATATGTAGTATGACAGTATATTGGTTTTCAAGCAGTAATAAAGGCATTATAAGCATTGTTTCACTCACTAACTAATCACCATACCTGACCTATTTTTGCCACACTACCTGATCATTATTTCTGGCTGTTTCTTCTTCTAATGCTATGCAAACATTGTCCTCCACATTGTCATCGATTGGGGAATCACTCTGGCCCTCAATAACTTTACTAGCCAGGTCACTGGTAACAGGTCCTTTGCCAAGACAATGGCATGAGGGGGGGAGGGGGGAGGTTATGCAGTGTAAGGCATTGTCCCTGCTTGGTATCTTGTACAGGAATAGAGGAAGGTGTCCCGTGTATACATACGAAAAATCACGTGCGAAAATTGAAAATTGTGCAAATTAGGTACCTTGCAATTGCACGACGTACTGGTACGTCGCCGGGACTGGCAAATGCAAATCGTGGTGACGTACCCATACGTCGTCGGGACGGGGCAGGTTAATCTGTCCTATCACTCCAGTACAGTATGTGGACCCTCCAGGGAAACTTTGTCTGTGGCATTTTGGAGCCGCGGATAGGGAGGCCCTCAGGCAGTACTTCTTTGATTTTCCCTGGAATGATTATTGCTTCCATGACCGGGAGCAACCTGAGTGTGCCTTGCGCATTACGGAGGTTATTCTCTCTGGCGTGGAAGCATACATTCCTTTCTCGTATCCTTTGTGGTTTAATCACGCTTGTTCTAATGCTGTCCGCATCAAGGAGAAGGCCTACAAAAGGTACCGGAGCCAACACACCCCTGAATCACATCATCTTTACGTTTCTGCCCGGAATCATGCTAAGTCTGTTCTCCGCTCTGCTAAAAATAATTTCATCCGTACTAAATGCTCTCAACTCTCCAACTCGAATTCTTCACGCTCCTTCTGGCACCTTGCCAAAAACCTCTCTAAATACTTTACCTCATCATCCTTCCATCCTCTTTTCTACTCTGATGGTTCTGTAGCTATTTCTTCTACTGATAAAGCAGATCTCTTTGCACAGACTTTCTCCTCCAATTCCACCTTAGACGATTCCGGTGCTGTTCCTCCATCACTTCCCCTCTCTGATTTCCTAATGGCTGACATTAAAATTTCTTCAGCTGATCTATTTTCTGCCATCTCTGGCCCCAATACTAACAAGGCCCCAATACTAACAAGGCCTGATGGAGTCCCTCCTGTTGTTCTCAAGAACTGTGCTTCTGTGCTTACACCCTGCCTAGGCAAACTCTTTCACCTTTGTCTGTCAACTTGTACCTTTCCTTCTTGCTGGAAGTTTGCTCTCATTCAGCCAGTCCCAAAGAAGGGTGACCACTCCCAACCCTCCAACTATCGTCCAATTGCTTCAACGTCCTGTATTTCAAAAGTTTTCTAGTCAATTCGCAATGGAAAAATTTTAAAGGCATCTTTCCTATCACAACCTTCTTTCTGATCGTCAGTATGGGTTCCGTCAAGGACGCTCCACTGGCGATCTCACCTACCTTTCAGACTCCTGGTCATCCTCCTTTCGGGTCTTTGGCGAAAGCTTTGCGATTGCCCTTGACATCTCAGAGGCTTTCGATCGAGTCTGGCATAAACCTTTAATTTCCAAACTGCCCTCTTACGGTTTCTATCTGTGCCTTCATCGGTAGCTTCCTTTCTGGTCGTTCTATAGCCGCTGTTGTAGACGGCCCTCGTTCTTCTCCTGATGTGGTGTTCCTCAGGGCTCTATCCTATCACCAACAGTCATCAATGACCTTCTAAGCTGTACATCTAACCCTATCCACTCATACGCTGATGACTCCACCCTTCACCTTTCCATTCGGTTCCCGCAACGCCCATCTCAGCAGTTACTCCAATAAACAAGGGATGAGGCTATGGCACACATAATGTCCGACTTGGCTCGTATCTTAAACTGGGATAAAAATAATCTTGTTTTTAATGCATCTAAGACCTATCAAACCGACAAAATCGTCCACAGGTATACCCAATAATGTTTAATAATATTTAACAATCCTGCATCATCCTTGAATATGCTTGGGGTTTCATTTACTCGGGACTTATCTTGGAAAGAACATATTACATCTCTCGTAGAATCTGCTTCCAGCTAAGCCGACTATAGTTTTTTTTTTTTTTTTTTTTTTTTTTTACTATATAGGGGTTTTATCCGGGGAGGCTCCCCACATACAGCTCTTCTCAATAGGGTGGAGTCAATGGCTTTTCGTTTCATTAACTCTCCTCCTCTTACTGACTCCCTTCAACCTTTGTCTCTTCGCAGCACTGTTGCATCTTGATCTCTATTCTGTCGCTACTTTAATGGTCACTTCTCTGAACTGTCTGCATGCATTCCTCCACCTCTACGACGGGTGCGTAGCACCCGTCTAGCAGCAAACTCTCATCCCTTTTCTGTCCAACTCTCTAATGCAAGAGTTAACCGTTACTCCCAGTCCTTCATTTATGCAACAGGTCAACTCTGGAACTGACTCCCTCTGTCTGTATTTCCTGCTTCCTATGATCTCCAGTCTTTCAAGCGCAGTGTGTCCAGGCATCTCGAAATGATCGGATCTTGAATTTATCTCTCTATTCTATTTTGTTTTGCTCTTGGAGGGAACTGTTATTGCGGGCTCTTGGCCTTTGGTTCCTTCATCTTTGCATAAAAAAAAAAGAGGAATGTTGTAAATGGTATGTAACTAGGTATTGCGATAGTGTTTGTACTTTCTAGTATAAATTTATATATTTGAGTCAAAAGCTCATCAATATTCCTTGTCACGAGATATTAGTTCTGAAATATTTTACCTAAAGAAATATGGCCCATGGTGTAACACGAACCTTCATAATGTGCATTTTTTTTTTTTTTTTTACATTCGATCAGAATCATCGATGTACTTTTAACGTGCTTCAACTACAGGTTAAAAAGATTATTCATTCGAGGTTTCTCATCTGTTTCGGTGACCCCCCTTAACATGGGAGTTATCTTTATGTCAGTCGATTCTCTCTCCCTCAGGAATGTCTTCTGGGTTTTGGTAATAATTAGGTGTTTTTCCCAATCAATTATGAATACATTTGTGGAAGTTGCATATTTTGCGATTTCACCATGAAATACGTTTATAAATCCATCACTAGTAAAATAAATTTGAACTAACCCCAAAGACAATGTAATCGGCGGTAACTGTTTCACCTTTGGCACTGCCTTTCATCTGTGAAGTCAAGACTAAAAAAGAATAGACTCATTGGAAATTAAAAATCGAGATCATCTCTACACGGCAGAAACAACAGCTCAGGTCGACGCTCCTGCAACATTATTTTTCTTTTTTTACTCAACAAAAAAGATTTGCGTATATGAAGAACCAAATAATGATTTTAAATTGTATATCTGAGTGGGGCTATGTATTTGGTTTTTCCTAATAATGTAAGTATGAAAATCAATAAAAAACGATGTTCTTGTAAATGATTTATTGCCTCTCGTAGTGACTTTCTCTTGGTAATTATGAATAAAAGTATCACATGGACCGTCATGCCGCGAAAATCGTCTATATTTTGTACTTGATCACCCTGGTTATGCAGATAAAAATAGCATCGTTTATTCTCTATAATTCCAAGTTGTTTTCACGTGTCCATTGAAAAGAAACTCTTTGGGTTTAATACCCTCAAATGACATTTTTCTTTGCCTGTGAATCGATTTCATCCTACGTATTACCTCATTTGTTCTTGTTAATGATTTTTGTTTTCTGGACGACATTTACTCACCCTCTGGAATGTTTTCTTAATTTTGGTTACCATTATGAGTGTTTCCAAGCTAATTTAGGGTACATTTCTGGACTTTGCCTATGTATCGTGTTTTCGCTCTCAATTATGCGGTTTTTAGCATCACCCTAAAGGCCCTCTTCATAACGTGAACTTAAAGACAATGTCCATACGATATGTCATGCACTAAATGTCTACGGAGATGAGATATAAAGTTATATATTTTAATTATATAGCTCTGTATTGAGACAGTGTTTGTACTTTCTCGTTGACCAACATTTCTTCTCATATATATGTATTTTACATTCAGACAGGAGGGTCGATGAAATTCTAAAGTGCTCCAACTACAAATAAAAAAAAAAGTATTCATTCGAAGTTTCTCGTCCCTTTCGGTGACCCCCATATAAAATGAAACATGTTCTTAAGAAACCTCAAATGCCAGCTCTCTTTACATGTTAATCGATTTCCTTTTATTTGTTTCCGAAATATGATTTCTTTCACCATCAGAAATATCTGAATTTTGGTAATAATTAGGGGTTTCTCAATCAATTTTCAATACATCTGTGGATATTGAATATTTAGTAATTTCGTTTAAGAATTCGTTTTTAAAGCCATCATTAGAGGAAAATAGTTTTGAACTGCACCCGAGGTCGATGTTATCATCCGTTACTAGTTCACAATTGGCATTCAAGGTTAAAAAAAAACCAGTATATCGATGCTCCTGCAAACCGATTTTTTAAAAACCCAACATGAACACTAAAACTTCATACATGAGGAACCAAGTAATGTTTATAAATCCCAGTTGGGCTGTGTATTTAGTTTTTCCTAATAAAAATGTTGTGCAAACGATTTATTCATTTTCGATGTGATTTTACCTTTGTAAATATGGATTTGATATCAGACGAACCATCATATTGATAGAATATGCCAAATTTTAGATTTAATCACTAAGCTCAAGATGCCACTTTAAAGCCCCAGTTATGCGGATAAAAATAAGCAGTTCTATCTCTAAATGTCCTAATTGTTTTCATATCCCTAATAAAAAGAAACTCTTTGGGAGTGAAACATTCAAATGGCGGCCTTCTTTCTTGTGAATCGATTTCACCCAACGTATCACTTCATTTAGCCTTGTTAATGATTTTGCATCGTGACGGAACTTCCTCAACTTGAGAAATATTCTCTTAATTTTAGATTACAATTGGGAGTGTTTCCGAGCTAATTTTGAGTACATTTGTGGAAGTTGGATATTTATTGTTTTCGCTTTGAATTATGCGGTTTTTAGCATCACTCAAATGACCCTCTTCGTAACGTAAAAATCCAAACAATCTTCGGATGATATTAAGAGTTCATTCCGCGTTCCTTCAATATGCTTTTTTTTTTAGCTGTCATGCACTATATGTTTAAAATGATGAGGAATAAAGTTATAAATAGAAAGTAATTATATATCATGGTATCTCGATAGTTTGGACCTCGTTTAAATTTATGAGTCAAAAGCTCATCGAGTCCTTGTCACGAGGTATCAGTTTGGATGTATTTTGCCGAAGGAAATGTAGCTTATGATGTAACACCAACCTTATGTAGAATTTTTTTTTTTTTTTTACATTGTCATTAAGCTCGATGTAATTTTAATGTTCCTACTGCAGATGAAATAGAATACTCATTCAAAGTCTGTCGCTTGTTTCGGTGACTCCCACATCAATTGAAACATTGTTCTTAACTCGCATGCCAGCTTTCTTTACGAGTCAATCAATTTCCTGTTATATGATTTTTTCACCCTGAGAAATGACCTATGAGTTTTGGTAATAATTATGTTTCCCAATCAATTTTGAGCACATTTTTGGAAGTTGCATATTTAGCGATATCGCTCAAAAATACGTTTTTAAAGCCATCATGAGGGAAATAGTTTTGAACGTTCCCCGGAGTGAATGTTATCAGCCGTGACTAGTTCACCTTTGGCATTACCTTTCATCCGTTAAATCAAGGTTAAAAAAGCCAATACACATCGGAAATGAAAAGCAGAGAATGTCAGTAAGGCAGAAACAAGAGTTCAGGTCGATGCTCCTGCAACCGGATTTTTTTTTTTTTTTTTTTTTAAGGAACCAAGTAATGTTTGTAAATTTTATATACTACTTTGGCTTTGCGTTTAGTTTTTCCTAATGATAAATATATTATAATCAATAAATAAATTATTCTCTTGTAAACGAAGTGATTTTACCTTGATAAATATTGATATGATATACGAACCGTCATACTGCGAGAATATTCCATATTATGGCAGCATTCCTTACCTGTGATTAGATTTCATCCTACATACTGCCTGATTTTGCTTTGTTAGTTTTTTTTTTTTTTTTTTTTTTCCAGACACGGAATTTTCTCACCCTCAGAAATGTTTTCTGAAATTTAGATGCCATTGGAAGTGTTTCCCGGCTACTTTAGAGTACATTTGTGGAAGTTGCATGTTCAGTGTTTTCGCCTTCAATTATGAGGTTTTTAGTATCACTATTATATCTATATCTATATCTATATCTATATCTATATCTATATCGAGAGAGAGAGAGAGAGAGAGAGAGAGAGAGAGAGAGAGAGAGAGAGAGAGAGAGAGAGAGAGAGAGAGAGAGACGAAAAGAGAGAGAAAAAAAAAGAGAGAAATAGAGAAAAATGAAAGAAAGCGAGAGAGAGAAAGAGAGAAATAGAGAAAAATGAGAGAAAGAAAGCGAGAGAGAGAGAGAGAGAGGAGATGGTGTCGTGAAACAAGTCTCTGTAGACTCCAATGGACAAATTTTGAGTTTCACAACCACCAAGTGTGCCCTCTTTACCTGCTCTAAGCACAGTTTTAGTAACAAACTTTCTAAACATCTCAAAGAATATCTACTTAAATGCCGGAATATATTCCAGACACCAAAAAATAGCCCAGAGATCGTATTACTGCATTAAATATAGCCCAAACCTTCCCCCCGGGAAGTCATAAAAATTTTATATTAATTAATACATACGGATAATTACCAACATATTGATATGTGTTAAAATATGCCGGCAAATACATGAATTTTCATTTAAAATCAATACCGTATTAATGCAAAATAGAAGTCTGTCAGAGCGAGTTGGCGAGCTGAAGGTGAAACACTTCTGCCAGTTTTAGCACGGTTACGTTCTAAATCCTGATTTTTAAAATTAACAGTTAAATGAAATACAGAATTTGGACCAGATTTCCGATAATTTGGTGCGTATGAACCTTTGTGATATGAATGATAATATTTTCCAATTAAAAGTGCCGATTCGGTAAATTGCCACCGATTCGGTATTTCATAGTACTGAACTATTGAGCCTAATTGAGGGTTATCTGTAGTAAATGAGAAAATTATTCTCGATATTTCGCCAGTAAATTTGCATTCAGACCACGACTTTGAATATTACAAGTTTGCGTGTAGTATAGAGCTAATGAATGTTCCAATAACTAACAATTTGAAATCCTTGACGTGACCACCTTCATTCTCAGGTGGCAGGTGCGTGCGAGAAGGGCGTGCCTAAGAGGCACGGTACCACTACGCAGCAGAAGGAGGGAGTTACTGGAGGTTGTCCGTGACGTACCCGTGAAGCACCCATGACGTCGTATGACGTTGCCCTTCTTGTTGGAACACAGGTCTCGATGGTCTTAACACAGGCCGTGCCAGTCCCTCCTATCAATGACATAGGTAGATACGTGACGTCAGAGCATGGGGTGGCTCTACTAGGTACAACATTGTGGGAAACTATTTCAATTCCCAGGAAAATCCTTGGTTTTAGTCACACACAATGACACTGAGGACGAGGATATCTCCACTAATGAAGAATATAGGATCAATGACGATGTAGGAATGATCTGAAAAACAATTTTGTTGTAGAACAAGAACAGGAGACTATTCAGGTACAAAATTTGTGATTTCTAAAATGCTGCGAGTCTTTCCTACGAATCTCATCAGCTCGCCACCAATATACAGTGGCTGGTTATCGTAAAATACTGTCTTGCGGATCACCCCATCCTGAGGTTTGAAGCAAACTGTGAGGTTTTGTAGGTATTCTTGATTCATGTACACATATTGAAGCATACAAGACAGCCAGGCCGGAGCAGTGGCACAGCCTGCCCTGGTTTGAGTCTATCCTAGTCTGCCCACCTACAGATCGTGGGAGAGGGCTGAGCTGAAACGCTAAGTAAAATCTGTAGGTAACTGGAATCAGCAAATAGGGTTGCACAACGTATGATGAAATCATTTATGAACTGACAGGAGACATTTGTACATATACAGTTTTGTTGTTAATATACTATATACATATGTGGGACCGATAAACTCCCCAATCCACTTGCTATTCCAAATGCCACTTTTTTTTGGCATAAGTTCTCGGGCATCCAACTTAGTGTGTGGCAAGTGTGCAGCTAAGGGTCATTATGCCGAACACTGCACATCCGAGACTATAATGTTGCTCTAACAGCAAGGGTGGTCAATCCACTTCCTCGAGACACTGTTCCAAGTGGAAGGACGAGAAAGAGGTCTGCGCTGTGAGGGCGACAGAAGACATCACCTACTACGAAGCTAGGAACACGAAGTTGCATGCAACTCCCTCATCAAACACCTTTTATGCATTGGAGGTGCTGTCCCGACCAGTGAAGTGCTCTGTCGAGACAGACTGACCCCTGACCTTTCATGCATTCCACTCATTCTCTCATCTCAGCGTCCTCTCCTTTCCATCTCATTCACTGACATCCCTTTATCAGTCTCGTACTTTCAGGCTGTTGCTACCTCTCAGTCAACATGGCCTAAACAGAAGTCTAGCCAGTTTGATAAGCTTCATCTTTCCACCCTGAAAAAGTAGTCATATGCTAATATGCTTCCTGCTTTTGCTCCAGTGAGGGAGAGGAGAGTTACTTCTTCCTCTATGGAGTCTGGGAACCTTGTTATTGATGAACATAGGTTTCCATCAGCATGCGCTGGGATAGGTCCCAGAAAGTCGATTGCCTGGTGGCAGAAGCAAAAAAAAAAAAGGAAAAAAGCAAAATGGCCTGCCTCATAAACCATTCACTGTTAAATTCACTGTTAAATTGGAATTGTAGGACTCATGGAAATAAGTTACACAATATAGCATTCTTCCTATCTGTACATAGGCCAGACGTTACTTGTTTACTGAAGACCCGCTCGGAGAAGCACCCTGATATTCCGAATTTCAAACACTATCATTCCAGTAGAGGAAATGATGGTCACGGAGTTGCCATATACACACACAAATCGCACCCACAAACAAAAGTTCTGAATTCTGCTTTTAAGGTCGTTTCATACAGAATTTAATAACATGTATCTCGATTTTTTCTCTCTACACTCCTCCACATGGCCCCATTAATAGTGATTCCTTAGATGCTCTTTTTGACCACCTGCCTGGCAATGAATTAGTACTGGGTGACCAGCACCCATCACTATCAATGGAATAGCTTGACGACAGATGGTTGTGGAGAGCAGGTAGGCTACCCGACTTATTGGGAAACGATCATTTACTCAGTTTAGCCATCTGTTTTTCTTACACACGTGGCTTTTTTTTTTTTTTTTTCCGGACCCTCCACTTCCAATCTTTAATTTTAAGAAAGCAGTTATTGGGTTTCCATGCGTTGGCAGGCGTGCCCGTGCAGACACGATGGTATGCCAAATGTTTCCAACCTCGACCCCCCACAGCTGATGAAATAAGACTAGCCGGCAGGCAACGATGGGCAGCTATAAGTGGACCAAGCTTTTTTCAGCAACCAGAAGGAGTTTCGACACTAAAAGACGCTTCTATTTGGAGGTACTTCGATGCAACATTCCAACTATGAATCATGGCCCTGGCTTCATCGGAGCCTTAGCATTTCACGAGAGCAAGGTCGTAATTTTAGCACGTTTCATATTTTCTGCCCTTGATGACCCTTGACCACTGACCTGGCGGATATAGGTAATGCATGTATGAAGCACACTTGTAGTACTCATTAATATCTTTAAGCAAGCAAAGTTTCATTCAATCCCCTCCACCCACCGTGGAGCTAGGAAGAGAAATTTGCCGAATGGTCTATCTGAGGTACAAATTCTAGGTGGCGCTGCCAGCGACTTGAAGTGAGTTTCAACACTAGATGTTATTTTTGTATGGAGGTACTCCAGTGCATTATTGCACTCAAGAATCATAGCCCTTAGCATATCGCGTGAGCATAATCGTGATTTTAGCTATTTTCACCGATTTCGCAATTGAAGACCTATGGACCCTGACCTGCCCAATGTAGCACATAGGTGTACATAGAAACTTGTAGTACCAGTCAGTGTCTATAACCAATGCAAACTTTCATTCAGTTCCATCGAGCCACTGGGGAACTAGCCGAGCATTTTTGAAAAGTGGTAATGAACGGATGCTGAGACCAATCTTCGCATGGTTGCCACTTGAAAACTAGAGGTGAGGGGAAAAATGGATGACACATTTCCAATAGGGAGTGACCTCAAGATTATGCCTAAAGAAGTCAGAGCTTTCTATACCCATCAGTAAAGCTTCCACAGCTCAAAACGTCAATGTACGAAAAAAGCGGGTTTCCGACCGTTGCTAGGCAACGTGTATATGCCTAGCAACTAAAACCTTGCGGACACAACTAGGTTATAGGCTGGTCATTGTGTCCAAATTTGGTCGGAATTGGTTAATTCTGAAGGGTAGAAGTGCCTGTCCCAATTAAACGAAAAAGAGAAGAGAAAGAAAGAAAACCCGATTAACAGTACGGGCAGCATGGAGCTGGCCAATACCAAAGTTATTGAACATTCCACCATCAAGTTTCTATAAACATATTTTTGCACTCACGTGACACTGAAGTAGTGCAGGGCTATGTATTGCTAGAAAGGGAATTAAGTAGACTTTCACTCTACACCCATACCCACTCACATCCACCCACCTCACCCCCACATCACCTGAATCCATTATATAAACCAGCGGGTGTATCATGAGCCGGTCATTCTATACTAGCCACCCACCTGCAACAGAGGCCCAGGGATCAGGCAGTTGCATAACCCAGCTCCAGGTAAGCACGAATGAGTGAAATCAATGAACATTTTACTTGGGCATACTTTATGTGTGTGTGTGTGTGTGTGTGTGTGTGTGTGTGTGTGTGTGTGTGTGCTTTCTTACCTCGACCGTTTCTGTCATTCACTTATACAAATTTAATTATATTTTTTCTTTAACATCGTATGATGACTAACGTCGAGTTTGTTCTCTTGTTTTTCTAGAGGGACGTAATTTACATCAACACCATGATGAATCAGAGCACGTGTCCCCCAACCACAGACGAGGAACGTGTAGTGTTGGTCAAGGAAAGAGGTCCCTTGGTCTTCAATGCATTTTGAATAACATCTCCCACTTGGCAGATCATGTGTCAACACGCTAGCCTGACCCTTCCCAACAATTCCTCCGGCAGCAGCAGTATCACATCCACCACCACCAGCCCTGTACCTCAACCCATCTCACAGTTGGCAGATCATGCCAACAAGCTAGCCTGACCCTTCCCATCCCGATTTTACTAGCCACTGTGAGCGTAACAACAATTTCTCCGGCAGCAGCAGCATCACATCCACCACCACCAGCCCTGTACCCCAACCCAACCCAACCAGTACCACAATCACACCAACTGTATCCTCATTGGATGAAGATTTCTTTGCCCTGTTGAATGCTAAATCACTACCACTACCACCACCTCCATCCCACTGGAGGGGAAGAATCAAGAAACGTCCCTCGAGAAGCAGAAGTATGGTAGTGCGTGAACCTCCATCTCCACTACTAGCAGCAACAATAATACCAACAACAATAGCAACAAGAGAAGGGCATGTTCACTGACATGTCATATCCCCTCCTATCTGCAAACATCTCTTCCAGCCGCGGATTGAAACCTCCAACAACCACAACCATCATATTCCAGTGCTGGTCAAGCCTCGCCCGATTTCATGAACCTGACTGTTGGCACCCAACTCTCATTTCAGTGTAGAGAAGAAAGTTCATCCGGAGTGGAAATCGAGTCGGGGCAGAGATGGACTCCAAATCTTGAGAAAGTGGTAGATGACAGCATTAACAAATCAAAGAGCGATCTCGCCCAAAGTCAATGGCGGCAGCTCACCTCTGATTTCTTTACAGCCTCAAAGACAGAAAGAAGTCCCCCCCTCCCCGACTCAGAGCAAGATTAATATTCTACTGCATATTATTTAGGGTAATTGTTTCCCACTGTAGTTTTTAAGCCAGTTTTTTTTTTTTTTTTTTTTTATCCCGTTAGAGATGGCGATTTTGGGATTTTTGTCTTTAAAGGTGTTAGGCAACTTAAAAGTTTCTATGCAACTGTGATCTATCTATTTATTGCCAGACGCCTTAATTCCGCAAGAGGTGGCCACAAACAAAGCGCCTCCATGTCATCCTGTCCTCCGCCATTGCACTGCCCTCCTCACAGCTCACACCCCCTTCTCTCATATACCTCTCCACTCCATTCCCTGCATCTCATCCTCGGCCTCCCCCCTCTATCTCACTCGTATACACTCTTCTCGTTACTATCGATCTCCATCGTCTCCACATGGCCAAGTCATCTCAACGTATTTCTCCTAGCGCTTTCTATCACATTCAATTCCACACTGTTAGTTCAATTTCTCTTTAGTCAGTCTGCCTCTCCATGTAACCACAAGTACCTCTCAGATAATTCCTTTCCACTGCTCTCTTGACTTCTGCTCTTCCAACAAGATCCAAGCTTAGAGCTGGTATCACAAAAATATCATAAAGCGATTTCTTTACGTCCATGCTTCCTTCCCTGTTTCTTATCTGCATTCAAAGAACCAGCAACCTTCCATCCTTCTTGTACCTTTTCAAGCATTTCATCCTCCAAACTTCCATTCTTACTCGTCACACTACCCAGGTACTTATATTTCCATTTCCACATCATTCAACCTCATAGTATATTCAGTGATTTCATTTCTC
This sequence comes from Coenobita brevimanus, assembly GCF_032717465.1. NCBI lineage: Eukaryota > Metazoa > Arthropoda > Malacostraca > Decapoda > Coenobitidae > Coenobita > Coenobita brevimanus. Next base: position 18,292,167 of record NC_137012.1, on the reverse strand, counting down.
TCGAAGGCCAAAACTTTAGTCTTCCCTACATTCATCCTTAGATTCCGTTTCTTACACATTCTCCCAAACTCATTTACCAAGCAACGCTGTTCCCCTTCGTTTCCCTTAATACAATATCATCAGCAAACAACAGTATAAGAAGTTTTCAAACGTTGTCCTCTCTCATGGCCGCTCCAACATCCACTGCCCTACATTGTACCTCATGTATAACCCCATCCATATACAGATTGAACATCCATGTAGGCATGACACACCCTTGTTTCAATCCAACATTCAGATAGAAAAATTCACTCAGTAACTATCCACACTCCCAGTAGCCTTAGCACCCTCATACGTACACTTCCCATTTACTCCATCTATTTTTAATATTTTCAACATTCCATGTCCATCCACTCTCAAGCTTTCTCCAAATTCATGAAGGTTGCATTCAACTTCTCTCCCTTCTCTAGAAACGTTTTCACTAAGACCTGAGGATGAATATCTGATCTACCAACCTCTTCCCTTCCTAAAACCTCCCTGTTCTTCTTCAACTAATTCATCTGTTATTTCCCTAACTCTGTCAACAAGTTTCCTACCGTATATTTTTCCTATTAAGCTAGGAAGACAAATGCCCCTATGATTACCATCACTTCTTTTTCCACTTTTCCTTTGTACAGGGGAATCATTATACCTGACTTCCAGTCCTCCGGGACTCTACCTTCCTCCCA